>NW_027069614.1:899845-957615 GCF_002906115.3 Quercus suber
AACTCATTTACATATATGTATATGTATTAAAATGTATGTCCTAATCTAAGAAACTAACAATTATTTGAAGATATGTGTAGTGTGTTTTGTTTTTTTATGTAGCACCCATAGAGAAAAAGGGAAAGGACAAAGCTCTATTACATAATAAACATGGAAAAGATCATATAGCTCAGAGAACCAGAGATTCTGGGTTCTTACAGGCCTAATACGCCTCGGGATCCCACGACAGTATGCCCGGGATCCCACGACAGTATGCCCGGGATCCCACGACAGTACGCCCCAGGGTACTAAGAGGAATTGCATTTTTCATCTTGAGGAGCTTTATATGACTTGCGCACAACTTGGTTCGTAATCAGCCCCATTTAGCTGCGGTGAACCAAGCCCAGTCCACCAAAATAACAATTATTTGGGCCCGGGATCCTTATCTCTACTTGGGCCCTTGTGCTAAGAAAAAAAAGCACTCTCACACAAGTTCATCTAGGCATCATGTTGAAGATGCTTAGATGCATAGTCTCTTGAGAGAATGACAATAGCAAATTTCGATTTTTTTATTGCTATCAAAAGTGTAGGTGAAATTTATTTTCCTCTCTCAAGTTTTTCATCATCTATAAAGGTGCAAATGCCCTTTTGATCTAAAGCAGTATATAAATGGCTCAAAAAACCATTTCGGGTATTCTCTCCTCTAAAACTGAGGAATACTTCGTAAGTCAATCGATGTGTGGAAGAGGAAGATGAAGAGGCTCTTTCAGTGTTCATTGAATCCATTGAAAATATTCTTATAAATTTTCAATCACAATTTGGATAAAAAGTACACTCAATTAAAACTGAAGATCAAATTAGAAGGAAAATAAATTAGGGAACATGAAAAGAAAGATATAAAAGAGATGGATACAGGCAAGAAAAGTGAGAAATTACAACGCGACCAGATATGTGATGCTAGCAAAGAAGTGTATAGTAGAAGAGACTGAATATTTTTTTGTGCCTAGGCAATGCTCCCACTCTATCCACAAAGAAGAGAAGAAGAAACATCTTGGTTTCAGCAATAATGTCCCATCTATTATGCTTTTTGACCAATTTTTAAGTTCTATTCATATTGCCTTGGTTCTATCTGTTCAGAATTCAGATTCCATTATGATGTGATACGTATAAATGCTGAAGAAGGGTACAAGAATAAGCAGTGCATGCTTCCTTTTCAAAAAAAAAAAAATGAAGAAGAAAAAAAAAAAGCAGTGCATACTTTCTTTACTTTTCGGATGTGCCATTATGATAGGGTTAGCCTAGACTATGACCGTTTCTATGCATGTTATAAAGGGGGGAAAAGTACATCTCATTTTCAAATAGGAGTTTGGTTTACTTCTAGTACTTTTTTATTTGGACATATCCTTTTGTTTTAAATGTACAATAGCAAGCGGTAGTTGATTTTAACCTCCACATTTTATTTAATAGAGGATGATGTGACAGTTTCTTATTAAAATAAAAGGAGATTCCTGTTAAAAAAGTATTGGAGGTAAGCCAAACCCTTAGATATATCTTTTTTTAGATGTGACAAAATTTAAAAATTTGGCTCTTAATGCGGCAATTGCAAGAATTAACTCTAAAATCCTGCAATTGAAACAACTGATTTTATAACCTGAGTGCTAAAACTTGCTTCTTTTAGAGTAGTGGTAGTTTATAAGAAGGCAGTACTAATCTGCATCTTCTAGGTGAAATACTTGTAAGCATAGTTTGTGGCGACCTGTGTAACTCGGACGGGTATGTGAAATTTTTTAAAATTACATCTAGGGGTTTTTATTTCCTTATTTTCTGTTTAATTTGTTACAATATGGTAATTTAAATAGGAAAAAACCATAAGATTTTTTTTTTTTTAAAAATGCACTAATTTGTTTTTCTACCTACTTCCAAGACTATAGGTCACTTTATTGCTTTATTTACTGATTAATGTGTTATGATATGGTAATTCAAAGTTGATTATTGTGTTATGATATGGTAATTTAAAGTTGAGAAAACCTAAAGAATAAAGAATAAAAAATAAAAAATGTATGTCTCTTTTTGTCTACCTACTTCCAAGACTCCCATCCAATCAAAAGATTACTATGTAATTGTGAACATTGATTTTTAATTATAATTGCTAGTTTAATTTAGGCATATGCCTATTATTTTAATTTACATATTTATGTTATGATTTCTCAAACTTATTTTTATATGTATGTATTTTTTAAAATTTTTTATTTGACCCTAAGCTTCTAGATGACCTAGCTCATAGATTGAGTCATTGTCCTGACCAGGTTTCATAACTATGCTTGTAAGTATATTGATTTTTTGTGCTGACCTCGACACTTTTTTTGGAAATATTATATGATGGGGCAACTATGGACAAAACTTAGGTATAGTATCTTAGTTGTTNCATTATACACTTTTTACTACACTACTTTCACAAAATACAAACATCATTACTAAAATCTTTGCCAACGCACTCAAACATTTATATATTTGCCTGAATGAAAATAAGGCTTATTCAGCAAAACAAAGGAAACAAGGCTTTGACCACCGGGCCTTCTGGCCCAAGTGGTACCCGCCTCCTAATGACCTAACAACTCAGGGTTTCTATCCCCTGCATAAACACTTACCCAGCAAAAAACAAAAAAAAAAAAAAAATTAATTAATTTAATTTTTTTAAAAAAGAAAGAAAAAAAAAGAAAAAAAGAAGAAGAAGAAACAAGGCTTTGTCTTTTCAGCTTTTCTATAGGTGTACGGCACTGTCGAAACTTATCTTCATTTGTTCTTTTTCTTTTCTTTTTTTTTTTTTTTTTTTTTAACATACTTATTTTTATTTTTATAAAAGTAAAGCAAAGAGATAGTTGTTGACTGGTTTACGTGTATGGCTCTACGGCGTTTACACCAATGTGTTGTTGCATCGATCACTCCGGTTATTTTATTTGTAATAAAACACAAAAATTCCTATCTTTTATTTTTTAGATAATTGTCAATTGTTGTTATAATATACCTAATAATTTTGCATCTCAAAAAAGTAATAAAAATAGATTTTAAATAAAAAAAACTATATATAAAGTTGTTAATAATATTTAATAGATATTTAAATAACAAAAAATGCCGCCTTTAAATTTTTCCCCCCAGATACCTTGAGCCGGTCCTGTATAATTCAACCAAATACTTTTATTTTTTTAGGGGAGAAAAAAAAAGAAAGAGAAACCAACCTTCAATAAAATTGCTTCTGCTCTTGGTAAAGATTCAAACATATTTCCGCTAACATGCTCCACACCTAACAAGGGATAAGAATTCAAGTTAATTATGTCCTCTTCAAAAAAAAAAAAAAAAATAAAGTTAATTATTAAAAAGGGAGAAAATTAGTATTGGTAAATAAATGAAGCATGTTATAACTTAGAACGTAGCCCTTTTCATGAAGAGAAACCAAAGTGGCATTATTATTAATGTTGTTGTTATACAAAATTGTAAAACAAAACAAAAATAACAAAATCATGGAAATCAAGAATGAAAAAATGGAAAATAAAAAAACCACTTTTTGTTTGCTTTTGATGACCTATATGAATGAATTTGAGTTGTATTAATATGTATATTTCAAATGAGAAGATGTAAGATATCATTTTAGAATTAATATTTAAAGTCTATATTTTTAGATTGACAACAATAAACAATCGTAACAGTTTAGAACTTAGTTTGTCTAGATAGAATTAAAATGGATTATTTTTTATCAAGACAAATCAGCTTCAAAATAGTGGAAGGCTCAAGAAATAATCAAATAAGTAGAAAATGGACTGTTGTTGTGCTGCATTTCGGCTGGCTCGGCAGGTCAAGAGTCACTTATCTCTACCAGTCAAATTGCATGTCTTAACCAATTGAGACCCGGGCAAATTGGGCAAACAAGTTTCTCAGCCGTTTGATAGAACTTTGAGTACATATAAATACAAACCATAGAGCACATTTCTACAAACACACAAGAGGGCAGTATTTTTGTACACACACCTAGGTTTTTCAAGCTCTCTTGAAGCATCAATTGGAAACTACTTGCAAACAACAAAATCCATTGAAAAGCGAAGTTACTGCAATCAATTAACTACAGTTACTTTTTATAAAAATACCAACGTTGAGCCTTGGTAGTAGCTAATGATGGCAGACAGACATGTCTTTTATGTTTTTGAAACTCAATACTGATGTCATAAAGGTCCTAACATGTTTTTCTAACACTGTCATGTCTTTTGTCACAAATTTTGTGCAGAAGTGGCATGTGTGTAAGGCGTATGTAATAGGTAGACATTGCCAAAAAAGAAAAGAAAAGAGAAAATGTCAAGCCTGAGAGCTCGAGAGCAACACTAATTACATTGGGTAAGTCAAAGTTTTTTCCATGAATGTGGGGATACATAGAAATTATGTTCCCAAGAGAAGTTCCCATGCCGCCCCCTACATCCAACAACTCCTTTATCTCTTCAAAGCCACGATACACCTTAAGTACCTTATCCAAGAATAGTTTTGAGCTGTGTCATAAATTCTTGGAATAGTTTATTGAACTTTGGGTCCTTTGCTGCGTACTTATAAAAATTCTCACCATAGTTTGAGTAGAAAGGCTTGCACTCTGGTTCAAGCACCATGTTCTTAAGCATGTATTGGGGTTCAACCATCATTCTTTCACTGAAAAGGAGCACCATCGAAGCCGAGGAAACTCCGTCCTTATTAGTTGCTAAGTGACGAGTTAACTGTGTTAGCCATAACACATTTCTTGATGTGTGGCATCATCCCCACTTTGGCATGGCCTATGAGACATTGACAAGAGAGAGTTTACGCTGAGCAGCCTCAGTATCCGGTCCGAAGTGATAGCCGCGTTCGGATTGGTTGTTGGGATCTTCTCAACAATCTCAGCTGCAGAAAGTTGAGCTTCAGAACCTGCATTGGCAATAATATTGAAGATGTCTAGCTCAATTGCAGCTCTTAGAGACATTTGAATGACAATCGAATTTCCCAACACCCAGATGATAGATGATCTTCACCTCTTTGGTCTTCCATGTCTTTGGAGTTAGTTTTGATATGTTTCCCCTCACTTAGTATAATGGAACATTTATAATACTACCTGGTAAGTTGGTATATTAACTATAGTTATTTCTTATATTCTTACTGCCTGTGGTATGGGAGTGGTATATAGTATTTTTTGTAATGCATCATCTCCCTCACATGAGGTGTACTCAGTGGCGGCTCTAGGATTATTTTTGGAGGGTCAATAAGAAACATAAATTATAAAAAATATAAGACAAAAGAGAACTTGAATATATCAATATCGCCAAAAAAAAACAAAAAAAAAAAAAACAAAAAAACAAAACAAAACAAACAAAATTGAAATACATAAAATTTTCAATTGCTTTTAATGATTTTTCATATTTTGAAATTGTTACATGATTTCTTCATTATCAATCCTACAAATTATATATATTTCAATGTACACAACCAAACAATCATTCATCCATTAATTTCCCATTTGATTGATTTATTTCAAATTTGTTAAGATCTAAATGGGTTTTTTTTTTTTTCTAAGGTTTAAAATTAATAAATTTCTACTTTTGTTGTTGGACTTATTAGGAGGTGTTTGATACAAGTGTTTAAACAACAGTTTTCAGTATTTACACATTGAAACACGTATTTCTACAATACTTTTTAACCCATGTATTTCACAATACTTAAACAACGATACTAGAAATCTCTAACCAAACGGGCCCTTAGTTTTTTCTTCCATCTTTTAGATTAAATTGGTTTGTTTTTGAGCTTTTGTTTTGTATTTAAAAATGCCAAGATATTGTTAAGAGGATCATATTCAAATTTATTTTAGCCGAGCTTTAAAAAAATCTAGAATTAGGGTGTACAAATTTTTATTTTAGAAGGTCAAAACAAACAAAAAAGAAAAATACTAATATATGTAGTTTTTTTTTTTTTGGGCCAGTACTCATTTGAACCCCCTGGGCTCCAAGTGGAGCCGCCCATGGGTGGACTCCACACATTATGTATTTTTTCGTGGTATGGAAATATGACCCTCATTTTAATTGAAATGATAGCCAAAATTTAAAATTCAGTTCGTCAAAAAAGAATTTAATTTATACTTTAAAGTTTTATAATTGGCCCTTATAAATTGGTACAAAAAAATTCAAAAAAATAAAAATAAAGTTGGAACAACAAAGTTAACAAACCAAAAATATACAAAATTCATTTTCTCCAAACAAATCCCTAATTACAAATATATATATATATATAACACAATTCTCCTCTTTAGACTGGACTTTTTTGTGGTTAAAAATAACCTTAGACCACACATTTAATAAGGACAAAACTTGAGAACAACCCGATAAAATATGTCTCTAATTTCACATAAAATGTTTATAAAATAAGACACTCTCCTACTAATCCATGTCTTCACTCTTCAAAACTAACTTGTCCAAAAATTAAAAAAAAAAAAAAAATTCTCAAAATCATATTCCAATTTTTTTTTTTTTTAACTTTATGAAGACTCACCAGTTTCTTTTATTTAATTTTTCTTTTTTTTCGGTTTCCTTAATTCTTAATCTCACAAGAGACTTCTCCTGTTTGGGATCTTCAATTTAGATACCTAAAATATCCTCAAATTTATTTGTTTGTAAAACATAAATAATAAGGTTAGACATAGAAAATTACTAATTTAAAAATTCCTAAATTTTAGCTAAATTTATTAATTAAAAAAAGACCATTTTTTTTCCACCTCCGCATTTTTTTCTCACGTTAGTAGTCAAACACTAATACAACTTTTTTAAAAAAATAAATAAATAAAATTGCTTTTTTCCCACAAATGTACATTTCTTTTCTTTTTTAATTACCTCTTATTAATAATATGATGAATACAAATGGGTGGTGAGAATAACGGTTTTTTTTTTTTTCCTTTTGTACGCAAGATAGTTATTGTTTTAACTTGTTTTTGTAGGAAAAAAAAATTAAACCAAAGGGTAGGTTATTTCAAAATTTGTATGAGGATATTTTGGTACACTAAAAATTGAAAACAAAATAGAAGAATCCTCTTATTAATGGTATAGAAGATAAACATTTACATATTTTTTAGTTTCTTTGCACAGACTTTTGGATTGCCTCAACTTTTTACTCACTTGATCACCATCTCATATTTCACGTTTGTTTCCTTTGACATTGTTGAAATTATTAATTTGTTAGTTTGTGTATTTTTGTTTCTGTAACTCTTTACAAATCTCTTTTGTTTTTTGTTTTTGTTTTTTTTTTTAATTTTCTTCTTTATCTCTTTTTCAAGTCTATTTCCACATCAATAATAAATAAATAAAAAGTCTATTTCTACAATTCCTTTGATTCTCACAATTTTTTTTTTCTCATTTCATCACTATCTTTTCTTCTTTTCAAAGAGGAGTAAAGATGACATTTGAGGATTTGGGGTACGGGCAAGTTGTTATCTTCTTTTTCTTTTCATTGTTTTTTTTTTTTAATTATTATATTTCATTTTATTAGTTCATTTGGTTGAAAGTATACATTTCTCTTTTACATTGATAGTTTTAAAGTCAAATGTTGAAGAGGAATCATTACCATTAATGTGATTGTGGTTATATTTTAGTACATATTGATTTGGTTTGGTGTATTCATTATTTTCGGACACTAAGATGGAATAGGCCAGCTAATATGCCTAGTGTCCCTGCTGCAATATGATGAAAGGCTATTCCTCCCAGTGTCAAGGTAATAGTTATAAATAGTCATTGACTTTTAGGAAAGGGTAAAAGAATGGGACTTATTATGGGACATACAATGCCTTACAGACGTATGATCATTACACTTCAACCAAGTAGTATGACGAGCGGTGTGTACAAGGCCTGAGAACGAATTCACCATCGTATGGCTGACTGGTAATTACTAGCGATTCTAGCTTCATGCAAGTGAGTTGCAGCCCACAATCCAAACTGAGGAGAGTTTTAAATAGGAGGTTGGAATATACATGTAAACCCCAAAAAAAAAAAAAGTTGTAAGAGAAAACCCAAATCTGTCTTCCTTAAAAAAATCCCTAATATTCAATAAAAAAAATTATTAAAAAAAAAAAAAAGCCCAAATCTGTCTTACATTTACTCCATCACATAGTCAGTATCCTTTTGTTCGTCTCTGTACCGTCAATCTCCATACTTGCCAGAATTTAATCGCTGCCTCACTTGCATCACTCGCTCTCTCTTTGTCTACTATATTGTACAATTTTAAGTTGCTGCAAAATGATCTTTATTAGCTTGGTTAAATGAATAGAGCTGAGTGAATGGTTGGAGAAATTATAAGGTCCTCATGGTGGACAAGTGACGTGGTCCACCATTCCACTAAAAGACTCCCACCTGTTCAAAATTGCTGAGATAGAAATTTTTTAAAACAGAAACTGATTACTGATTAAGCAATTTAAACAAGTGTGAATCTTTTAGTGGAATGGTAGACAATTAACATGGTCCACTAGAGGACTGTATAATTTCTCAAATGGTTGGGCGTTGAGCCAGAAAATTATTGCTGAATGAATGGCTGGAGTTTGTTTTATTAAAAATATATGTATATTTGAATGAATGGTTGCTGAATGAATGGCTAGAGTATTTTTATTATAAAAAAAAAAAAATATATATATATATATATATATATATTTGAATGAATGGTTGGGTATTTGTGTTGTGGATATATAATAATATAATATTGATTATTTTTTTTAATGCTATTATTGATTAGTTATATGTTTATAAGATGTAATATATAATGCTGTTGATTTTTCAAATATTTTAATATATAATGTCTATAAATATAATATATTATAATATACAATATATGATTTATATTTGTTTTCTTAAGATTATAATATATAATTGGTTGATAATGGTTTGAGATGTTTGAGTTATTTTCTTAATTTTAGGAGGTATTGCTTTTAGATAGAAATCTTTAAGATTGAGAAGCTACTACTCAATCATTCTAAAACTTTAGACATTTAGGGCATGTTTGGTTTAGAGCAGTTTTGGATCATATCACTCAAAACTCATAACTGAGTTCTCAAAACACGTGGGACCCACACAAATTCTTTTGTTTGGCTTGATTTTCACATTGTGTTTCCATCACTAAAAACTCAAAAATTTGAGTTAGAGTGATGGAAATAGAAAACAAGAAACAGGTGTTTTCAAAAACTGAGATACATAACTCAGTGGCACCAATGTAAATTTTTGGACTCTATAGGGTCCTTAGCTTGTGTGTTGTCATGTCCATTCAGAGGCTATTTGACATTACCATTGCAAGCACCACCACAACATACCTAGCGCCGCCAACAACCGCTGCGAAATTGAAACTCAGCCATCGCCAAAACACCAAAATCAACCCACAGAACCAACTGCTGATCCACACCTCTGAAACACAAAACTAGCCCCAATTGATTTAAATCAGCCTTAACTAATTCAAGCTACGCCTCCACCATGACCCATAACCCCATCTCCACCGTGACTTAAACTAGATCTCCATCATGAAACCCAACCAACACCCAAATGGCCACCACCGAAACCCACCATCACCAATCCGAACCTAGCAACCACTGAAACAACCCACTACTTTAAACCCAATAACCATCGATTCAAACCAACCAAAAACAGCTGAGAAAGAAACAAAGAAACCACCACGAGCCACCGTGAGATTAGTTTAAGCTCAGCCTAAATCAGTTCATCTTTGTGTCTAATTTTGTGATTTGAGTCTCCGATCTAAGGATTTTGAGTTTGGGTTTGCTATGTTTGTGGTTTGGGTTTGCTATGCATTCTTTTTTATTTTTTTGTGTGGCATCAGCGAAAGAGCAAGACCAGATCGTCACCATAATATGCACACTGCCCCTTACCACGTTCTCGGTTTAGCGAAGGGCGAGGTGTACAATTTCAATGCTAGAAAGAGGTGTGTTAAGTGGGTCTTGTGGGTAGGAAACTAAAATTGAAAATTGAAGGAGGATCAGAAACTAGAAGAGGACCTATTTTTTTGTGCTTCTATGTTGATGTGGAAGGTGAGGGAAGAAAAGAAAAGAAGTGGTTTTCTAATGGGATGAAATGAAGGAGAGGAAAAAAGAAAAGAAGAAAAGAACTTGGACGCGCAGGTAGGAAACGGTTTCACCCTTGTGTAGTATCAGTAGGTGAGGTCCACAACTTTAGCAAAAAGTTGACTTAAAAAGATGAGTTATGTGATTGGGTTTTTAAACCAAATAGGAGTTTTGGGATTTTTCAGTGAAAATGGGATTTGAGAACTGAGTGATGAGTTTTGAGTTTTAGTTATAAGTTTTGGAAACTGAGTTAAAAAAATTAAGTGGTGGGGAAACCAAATGGGCCCTTATCTTCTTAAGAGGCTAAAAAATTCATTAATATACTCTTTTTGTTTCAACAATTACAAAATATGCATTTTCAACTACAAAACTTGTCTATACAAAACTTAATAACAAGATGGAAAATGATTTTAAGTTATTTTCTAACAGTACATATAGAAAAAAGAGACTCCTATAAAATTTAATTCATGATCAATTTTTGTACCATAAAAGAATGTATGTCATAACTTTATTGAGACAAATTTCGAAAAAACAAAAGTAATGAAATAAAATATTTTTTCTATTTAAGATTTTGTTATACATAATTTGGCCATTTCGAAAAAAATTACTAGCTCCACCACTAATTGTGAATTTATTGCAAGTAAGAGTGGATTGAAATATCAAGTTTGCATTAAATGTAAAGAATACTACATGCTTGCCCGCCACAAGGGAAAATTCTTGAATACTCTCAGAGTACCATAAATGCATACTCCCCCATCTCATATAAATTGTGGGTCCTACCATAAATTTAATTAGTGGGACCCATAGTTATGTGAAAGGAGGGAGTACGCATTTATGGTATTCTGAAAGTACCCAATAATTACCCCGCCACAATAGTTGTGATATCTATGTACTAAAGGCTATGAATTTGTTGCCTATAAGGTCGATTTGGAGTAGAATGGATTCATTGTCAATATAAGCAAATATGGGCACGACATTAGGTGCATGCCCAAGATTTGTGTACTAAAGGTTGTGAATTTGTTGCATATATGGTCAAGCTAAAGTGGATTGGAATTTCACGTTTGTAATAAATGTGAAGAATTCTACATGTTTGCCCACCACAATTGTGAACTTTGTTTTGGCAACGGTATTGTAGATGTCTAGCTCAATTACAGTTCTTAGAGCCATTTGAATGACAATTGAATTTCCCATTGAAATGACAATGAGAAAACAGGGGGTGTTTGTTAGAGTAGAGAGAGTTTGTTGTGGGATTGAAAATTAGTGCTTACAACTGATAGGGGTATTTTCGTCTAAGAAAGTGTTTTGGGCACTTTGACCTGTCAAGATATATATGACACCTTGTCTTTGACCCGTCATGATGAATACCTCCTCCAATGGGACCCACCAACCACCGACCCAAAACACTAATACAACTTTTTTTAAAAAAATAAATAAATAAAATTGCTTTTTTCCCCCACAAATGTACATTTCTTTTCTTTTTTAATTACCTCTTATTAATAATATAGATGAATACAAATGGGTGGTGAGAATAACGGTTTTTTTTTTTTTTTTCCTTTTGTACGCAAGATAGTAGTATTGTTTTAACCGTTTTTGTAGGAAAAAAAAATTAAACCAAAGGGTAGGTTATTTCAAAATTTGTATGAGGATATTTTGGTACACTAAAAATTGAAAACAAAATAGAAGAATCCTCTTATTAATGGTATAGAAGATAAACATTTTACATATCTTTTTAGTTTCTTTGCACAGACTTTTGGATTGCCTCAACTTTTTACTCACTTGATCACCATCTCATATTTCACGTTTGTTTCCTTTGACATTGTTGAAATTATTAATTTGTTAGTTTGTGTATTTTTGTTTCTGTAACTCTTTACAAATCTCTTTTGTTTTTTGTTTTTTGTTTTTTTTTTTAATTTCTTCTTCTTTATCTCTTTTTCAAGTCTATTTCCACATCAATAATAAATAAATAAAAAGTCTATTTCTACAATTCCTTTGATTCTCACAATTTTTTTTTTCTCATTTCATCACTATCTTTTCTTCTTTTCAAAGAGGAGTAAAGATGACATTTTGAGGATTTGGGGTACGGGCAAGTTGTTATCTTCTTTTTCTTTTTCATTGTTTTTTTTTTTAATTATTATATTTCATTTTATTAGTTCATTTGGTTGAAAGTATACATTTCTCTTTTACATTGATAGTTTTAAAGTCAAATGTTGAAGAGGAATCATTACCATTAATGTGATTGTGGTTATATTTTAGTACATATTGATTTGGTTTGGTGTATTCATTATTTTCGGACACTAAGATGGAATAGGCCAGCTAATATGCCTAGTGTCCCTGCTGCAATATGATGAAAGGCTATTCCTCCCAGTGTCAAGGTAATAGTTATAAATAGTCATTGACTTTTAGGAAAGGGTAAAAGAATGGGACTTATTATGGGACATACAATGCCTTACAGACGTATGATCATTACACTTCAACCAAGTAGTATGACGAGCGGTGTGTACAAGGCCTGAGAACGAATTCACCATCGTATGGCTGACTGGTAATTACTAGCGATTCTAGCTTCATGCAAGTGAGTTGCAGCCCACAATCCAAACTGAGGAGAGTTTTAAATAGGAGGTTGGAATATACATGTAAACCCCAAAAAAAAAAAAGTTGTAAGAGAAAACCCAAATCTGTCTTCCTTAAAAAAATCCCTAATATTCAATAAAAAAAATTATTAAAAAAAAAAAAAAGCCCAAATCTGTCTTACATTTACTCCATCACATAGTCAGTATCCTTTTGTTCGTCTCTGTACCGTCAATCTCCATACTTGCCAGAATTTAATCGCTGCCTCACTTGCATCACTCGCTCTCTCTTTGTCTACTATATTGTACAATTTTAAGTTGCTGCAAAATGATCTTTATTAGCTTGGTTAAATGAATAGAGCTGAGTGAATGGTTGGAGAAATTATAAGGTCCTCATGGTGGACAAGTGACGTGGTCCACCATTCCACTAAAAGACTCCCACCTGTTCAAAATTGCTGAGATAGAAATTTTTTTAAAACAGAAACTGATTACTGATTAAGCAATTTTAAACAAGTGTGAATCTTTTAGTGGAATGGTAGACAATTAACATGGTCCACTAGAGGACTGTATAATTTCTCAAATGGTTGGGCGTTGAGCCAGAAAATTATTGCTGAATGAATGGCTGGAGTTTGTTTTATTAAAAATATATGTATATTTGAATGAATGGTTGCTGAATGAATGGCTAGAGTATTTTTATTATTAAAAAAAAAATATATATATATATATATATATTTGAATGAATGGTTGGGTATTTGTGTTGTGGATATATAATAATATAATATTGATTATTTTTTTTAATGCTATTATTGATTAGTTATATGTTTATAAGATGTAATATATAATGCTGTTGATTTTTCAAATATTTTAATATATAATGTCTATAAATATAATATATTATAATATACAATATATGATTTATATTTGTTTTCTTAAGATTATAATATATAATTGGTTGATAATGGTTTGAGATGTTTGAGTTATTTTCTTAATTTTAGGAGGTATTGCTTTTAGATAGAAATCTTTAAGATTGAGAAGCTACTACTCAATCATTCTAAAACTTTAGACATTTAGGGCATGTTTGGTTTAGAGCAGTTTTGGATCATATCACTCAAAACTCATAACTGAGTTCTCAAAACACGTGGGACCCACACAAATTCTTTTGTTTGGCTTGATTTTCACATTGTGTTTCCATCACTAAAAACTCAAAAATTTGAGTTAGAGTGATGGAAATAGAAAACAAGAAACAGGTGTTTTCAAAAACTGAGATACATAACTCAGTGGCACCAATGTAAATTTTTGGACTCTATAGGGTCCTTAGCTTGTGTGTTGTCATGTCCATTCAGAGGCTATTTGACATTACCATTGCAAGCACCACCACAACATACCTAGCGCCGCCAACAACCGCTGCGAAATTGAAACTCAGCCATCGCCAAAACACCAAAATCAACCCACAGAACCAACTGCTGATCCACACCTCTGAAACACAAAACTAGCCCCAATTGATTTAAATCAGCCTTAACTAATTCAAGCTACGCCTCCACCATGACCCATAACCCCATCTCCACCGTGACTTAAACTAGATCTCCATCATGAAACCCAACCAACACCCAAATGGCCACCACCGAAACCCACCATCACCAATCCGAACCTAGCAACCACTGAAACAACCCACTACTTTAAACCCAATAACCATCGATTCAAACCAACCAAAAACAGCTGAGAAAGAAACAAAGAAACCACCACGAGCCACCGTGAGATTAGTTTAAGCTCAGCCTAAATCAGTTCATCTTTGTGTCTAATTTTGTGATTTGAGTCTCCGATCTAAGGATTTTGAGTTTGGGTTTGCTATGTTTGTGGTTTGGGTTTGCTATGCATTCTTTTTTATTTTTTTGTGTGGCATCAGCGAAAGAGCAAGACCAGATCGTCACCATAATATGCACACTGCCCCTTACCACGTTCTCGGTTTAGCGAAGGGCGAGGTGTACAATTTCAATGCTAGAAAGAGGTGTGTTAAGTGGGTCTTGTGGGTAGGAAACTAAAATTGAAAATTGAAGGAGGATCAGAAACTAGAAGAGGACCTATTTTTT
Organism: Quercus suber; assembly: GCF_002906115.3. Classification (NCBI taxonomy): domain Eukaryota; kingdom Viridiplantae; phylum Streptophyta; class Magnoliopsida; order Fagales; family Fagaceae; genus Quercus; species Quercus suber. The sequence goes on from NW_027069614.1 coordinate 914,578, forward strand.
TGTGCTTCTATGTTGATGTGGAAGGTGAGGGAAGAAAAGAAAAGAAGTGGTTTTCTAATGGGATGAAATGAAGGAGAGGAAAAAAGAAAAGAAGAAAAGAACTTGGACGCGCAGGTAGGAAACGGTTTCACCCTTGTGTAGTATCAGTAGGTGAGGTCCACAACTTTAGCAAAAAGTTGACTTAAAAAGATGAGTTATGTGATTGGGTTTTTAAACCAAATAGGAGTTTTGGGATTTTTCAGTGAAAATGGGATTTGAGAACTGAGTGATGAGTTTTGAGTTTTAGTTATAAGTTTTGGAAACTGAGTTAAAAAAATTAAGTGGTGGGGAAACCAAATGGGCCCTTATCTTCTTAAGAGGCTAAAAAATTCATTAATATACTCTTTTTGTTTCAACAATTACAAAATATGCATTTTCAACTACAAAACTTGTCTATACAAAACTTAATAACAAGATGGAAAATGATTTTAAGTTATTTTCTAACAGTACATATAGAAAAAAGAGACTCCTATAAAATTTAATTCATGATCAATTTTTGTACCATAAAAGAATGTATGTCATAACTTTATTGAGACAAATTTCGAAAAAACAAAAGTAATGAAATAAAATATTTTTTCTATTTAAGATTTTGTTATACATAATTTGGCCATTTCGAAAAAAATTACTAGCTCCACCACTAATTGTGAATTTATTGCAAGTAAGAGTGGATTGAAATATCAAGTTTGCATTAAATGTAAAGAATACTACATGCTTGCCCGCCACAAGGGAAAATTCTTGAATACTCTCAGAGTACCATAAATGCATACTCCCCCATCTCATATAAATTGTGGGTCCTACCATAAATTTAATTAGTGGGACCCATAGTTATGTGAAAGGAGGGAGTACGCATTTATGGTATTCTGAAAGTACCCAATAATTACCCCGCCACAATAGTTGTGATATCTATGTACTAAAGGCTATGAATTTGTTGCCTATAAGGTCGATTTGGAGTAGAATGGATTCATTGTCAATATAAGCAAATATGGGCACGACATTAGGTGCATGCCCAAGATTTGTGTACTAAAGGTTGTGAATTTGTTGCATATATGGTCAAGCTAAAGTGGATTGGAATTTCACGTTTGTAATAAATGTGAAGAATTCTACATGTTTGCCCACCACAATTGTGAACTTTGTTTTGGCAACGGTATTGTAGATGTCTAGCTCAATTACAGTTCTTAGAGCCATTTGAATGACAATTGAATTTCCCATTGAAATGACAATGAGAAAACAGGGGGTGTTTGTTAGAGTAGAGAGAGTTTGTTGTGGGATTGAAAATTAGTGCTTACAACTGATAGGGGTATTTTCGTCTAAGAAAGTGTTTTGGGCACTTTGACCTGTCAAGATATATATGACACCTTGTCTTTGACCCGTCATGATGAATACCTCCTCCAATGGGACCCACCAACCACCGACCCGTCGGGATGAATTCCCCATTCGATATCCTTAAAGCCCTGACGGTTCGAAGCTCTATTCTCCTTGAAGACATGTTGGGTAGCTCGTGTATACACCCAACGAACGATTTACACCTTATTCTCCACTCACATGCTGATGGATGGATGATCATACCAACGGATGAATGATCATACTTGATGTACCCCACAAGCCTTTATGTGTTCTCCACCCATATGTCCCTACATGAAAATAACTTACACACCGTGCTCAAAGACCCTACTACATGTTCATATCTTCTCCCTATGGGAAGAGAAGCCCTAAGATCTCGGAGCCTTAACTCCAAATCTTCTCTACAAGGAAAGCTCCTTCATTTAAGGGATCTTGGTCAAGTTCTACACCACTATATAAACATCAAACCTCCACTTCTTCAAGGTGCGTGAAATTTTCAAGCTCTCACACCCTTGAGTTTATGGTCATTCTTCTATCATTGACTTAACCTTCGGAGGGTTTTTGGCCGGCACCCTACCAATGCTCTTTGTTAGTTCTTTGTTCTTTTATTCTTCAAGTACCCTAATTGGCGTGTGTGTGGACAATCAACTCACTGACGATTTTGTGCATCATCAATAACATTAATGAATTGTTAGATTTACAGTGCTTATATTCATATATAACAAATGGAGAAATATTTGGTGCCTAAATTTACTCCAACTTACATGTACAAAGTAATAACACATACAGTTATTAAGAGGGCTTAGCTAAACTACATGTAGCTTTGGCCTTTTTCAATCGTGTACTACAAGTCGTTTTGGATTGAGAATCATCTTTAGTGGATTGAGCTTTAACTGCATCTATAGATTGCTTTACACCCACGACCCAAGATGTTAGATGATCTCCAATTCTTTGGTCTTCCATGGCTTTGGATTAGCTTGAAAAATGTTTCCCTCGCTTGGTATAATGGAACATTTATAATACTATTCATATTGTATTTTTTTTTGTAAGCAAGAAAGGAAAATTTCAAACCAAACTCCACTCAACTAGTCCGATAGATAGGACCTTCATTGCTTCTAACTAGAAGACATCTTTGTTGAGGCAGTAAATTAAAGTGAGAAATATACCTAATTAACTAGGTACAATTTTAGACCCAAATTTTAATTACGGCATAGACAATTTAGGCTAATTAAAAATTAATGTGAAAAATCAATTGGTAATTTTTTAGTGCTTTTCTTGAGATAAATTAACAATAAACAATAAAAGAAAAAGAAAAAAAAAAAGGACAATGACCATTGTGCCTAAAAGTGAAGTATGTGTGTGCTAGAAATGAATGGCCGTTAAATAAAAAGGCCGGTGATTTAGAGGCTGTTTGGATTGGGGCTAACTCATTACTCAAAATTCGTCACTTAAAACTCATATCCCAAACTCATTACTCATATCCCAAAACTCTATTTCACCAACAACCCAAAACTCAAAATTCTTTGTTTGGTTCATAATTGAGATTTTGTTCCTCTTCACTTTTTCCCTTGTTTGGTGGAGTCTACACCCTACCAAATACTTAGAACAGTAACCCGCGTGTCCTTTCAACCTATATAAAAAATTGGATAAAAACAATTTCCTTCTCTCCCACACACTCTGACTCTAGCATTTCAACAAATACCATTATCCCCAAATCTTCAACACTCTCTGAATCCATTTCCAGCACCTCCCAGACACTCTGATTTCCATCTCTAACTCATTCCATCAAATACTCATCTCCCTAATCTCCAACACACTGCATATTCCATCTCTAGCATGAATACCCATCTCCCTAAATACCTATCTCAAAAAAACAGAGAGACCTATCTTGTCATCTAGATCGCAGACCCATCAAAAGGAAATTGCGAAACTTCTATTCTTCTCCAGCAAAAGTCAAAGACCATCTCTAGCAAAAATCAAAGATTATCGATGAGTTTTTTTTTTTTTTTTTTTTTTGTTTCTCAGTTGTAGTGCTCTGTTTCTCTTGTTTTGTTGGTCTTCATTTTATTTTCTTTCTCTGCCTAAAAGGAACACCGAAATTTATGAATGGGTTCCAAAGCTCATATCACTACTTGCTTTATTATTTTCCCACATCTCTTTTTTCCCGATATATGACTTCATGACTATTGAAAATTGTGTTTTAATTTTTTTTTTTGCAGGGTTGAGTTTGTTTAGCTTTTGGTGACTATGCTTTGAGGTCAGGAATGTGGGTATTTGGTTTCTTGTATCTATGCTCTAAGGTCAAGAATGTGGGTATTTGGTTTCTTGTGACTATGCTCTGAGTTTGTCTAGATTGTTCTCGTGTGATTCTGTCTTTGTGGTTTTGTTTGTTTTTACTATAATTGTTATCTAGGAGAGTAGTACTTTGTATTGACAAGTAGCACTCTCGTGAAAAATTTCTATAACATTTTGCATTAATGGAGTTAGTTTGGCTTAGATGCTTGCTGCAATGACATTGGTTGTTTTGAGCATTTGAAAGGAATCTGCAGTCCTATATTCTTGCATAATCTATTTTCTTCCATTTTTCACTTTCACTATATGAACATTTTGAGCTGCAATAAGGAGCAAATTGGTTTACTTTTACAGTATTCCTTGCAAGCATATGGCAATGGGAAATTAAAATACTGCTTATTTTGTGCTATGTGCAGAGGTTGTGGTGTTTAAACTAATGTCAAGAGGAAGTAACTACTTCTCCAGCTGTAATGGCCATCTATGCGACATGGATCGCTGTGTGGTTAGGACATCATTGTCACTCCATAACTTTGGTATGAGGTTTTATGGTTGTAGGGAATGGACACCGGTGAGTTTACATTTGCGTTTAGTTACCCTATTTGTGATATGTCATAAATTCCTTCATTTCGCTTGTATTGATATTGTCATGTACGCTGTAGGATGATGACCAACATTGTAAATTTTTTAGATAGTTGGACAACAACACCTGTAAGCGTGGCACGGAAATAGCACCTATTGTAATAGCAAAAGTTCAGGAGGCTGGAGAATGAAGCAATGCTTGCTATTAAGGGTGAGAAGGAAGCACATGCATCACTTGAAGAAGCATAAGAAAAGGAAAGAGTTGCAAAGTGAAAGGCAGAAAAATGAAAGGTTGCACAAAGGATTGTTGAAGAGAAGATGAACACATATAAACAAGTTCTAGTTCTCCCATGGGTATTGTTTATTGTATTCTACTTATTTAGTACTAGGTTTGGGGATGTTGGAAGGACTCAATTGTGTTTACCATGACAGTGTGGTGTATGTAATAGGCAATATGTAACCCATTGAGTTTGGACACATGACTCCAACAATCTGTTGTAACACTTGACATTTTAATTTAATATAATGACTCTTGTATGAATATCTTTCTCCGTGTTAAGTTTAGCTTGGTTAGAAAAGGCATCCTAGTTATCAAGCCCCATATATAAGAGTATCTTAGTGATATAGAAAACATAGAGTAGTTTTTCTTAGTTTACCAAGCAAGAAAAAATAGTTCAAGGCAATAAGTATAGCCCATTTGTAGTTAAGGATGATAGAAAGATTGCATAGACTTTTTTATATATGAAAATAACACAAGAAATGGAAAATTTACGACAACCAAAATATGGCATCCTTGTTTTCCATTGTGTTCATTAAGATCACAAACTTTGTGTAAAAAAAAAAAAATGCAAGTTTAGCTGGATACAGTAATTCCACTTTCTTCCATTTTACTTGTTTGATGCTTACAACAAGTAACAAATTGCAGGTTCAAGCATCTATTACTGTGAAGTTGTTCAGAACTCTAATACCGCCTAAAAACTTGTATCAATTATCTTTAACCACTAATTTACTGATAGTGTCACACCAATAAGCTACCAACCCAATTATCAAATTGTTCTCGCATCCCTTTGACAACTCTCAAGTAAACATGAACAAGTGGAAGCTCATGAAAACAGAGGAATATTCCAAGTCATATATTATCAAAAATACATGACTTAGTTATCAAGCCCCATTCCAAAGACTCCAACAATTTGCGGGTTCCGAGATACTCTTATTTAGCAAAGTCCAAGCCCCTCACAGAAGACTAAAACTGCCTACAACCTCACAGATTTGCAGCCAAACATAACTAGATCATTAAGGTTTGCAACCAACTAAAAATTTGGTTAATTATTATTAGAGTATCAAGATTTGTAGCCAAATATACAAAATACCAGCAGATTCATAACCTCCATTGTCAAACTACAAGATTAGTTCATAAATTACAAAAGACATTATCAACAAGGCTTTGACAATGAATATATAATAATACAACCTGCCTAATGAGTTCTCATCTAACATAATATATATATATATATATAGTTTCAGTGCCAATAACATATACTGACAGCAAGATACATAGTTCCAACAGCCCAACAAAATACTCCACCATGCAAAATAGCTATCCATAATATATTTCCTGATTCAATGTCGACACCGCACATAATCATCCCATATGCAGTTGGTGATACCATCTCTAAACTGATTCATAGCTCGCTTGGCCTGGTCAAACATCTCCCTAACATGCCTTTGAGTCGTTGTACTGCTTGATTCTCCTGCAGATCCACCATCAGGCTAGCACCTCCACCAAGATCAGCAATTTCCCATGTATGAAACAGCTCGTCAAACTGGTTGTTAATGCGGATGAAATTGTGCGCAGCACAACAAGCAGAAATGATATACCGCTAGCACAAAGGCTTCAAGTTCGGCATTGGGCTCAATATGGGAAAACAGGCCTTCAAGACGCCAAAACATCACTTAATGACCATGCGCAATAAGGAGTGCCTATAGTTATATAACTCCTTCTTCATCGTTGGTTGCATATTGCTCAATCTGAACTCTTGAGCATGGTAGTGGGTGGATTTGTGCAGGGGAAGGAATGACATTCTAATGGGGTAACTCGAATCAACCTAGTATGAACCCTCATGTTAAATGAAATATTAGTCTATCATTTATTATATCCATAGACATCCAAATGTGTTTTACTTAGTGTTTAAATTTAAAACATGCATACCATCTGGTGGCCATGGAAATCCATGCTTTGGGTTCTTAATGGCTTCCTTCAATACTATTGAGTCATTCGCACTACCTTCCCAACTTGAATGGACATAGGTAAATCGCATGTCATGATCACATGCACACATCACATTAGTGGTGATAGTGCTTTTTCTGATCCTATAAGCACTAGTTCTGCTAGTTGGAGCCTAAGCACTAACATGAGTTTCATCAATTGCTCCAATGCATCTCTACAACATGATAGAAATTAAATATAAACAATATCACATTACTCCAAATCACAAAACTCAAACATTTTATACAATCTATTTTCATAGTGCTAATTGGCCTAGTAAGTACTCTTACTATATCAATACTGCATCCAGTGTATGTGTTAAGACATATGTGAATCATGTTAGGAACATATGTCAATATAGAATTGGTTAATCTTTTGACAAAACAGGTAGATCTAGGATGTGTTTAATGCTTCAAGGAACAAAGTTTCAAGTTCAAGTGTTAAAGCCATGCAAGTCTGTCCAAAAATCAAGTGAACAAGTGCTAGATTTTAAAACTCGACAACTAGTATCTATCGAGGTTTAAAAGGCTGTTTAAGCCCGATAATTAATAGCTGCTCGATAGATAAGGTATCTGTCGAGGTTTATGAAATTCAATGTTTTAGATCTGATTTCATTCTAATCCGTGAATATATGTTTAGGCTTTCTTTTCTCATAACCCTAAACATATATAAGGATTGTTTTAGGGGCCGTTATAGCTGATGCAACTTAATGCAAAAGTTTTTCACAAGCATATTGTGAACCGGAAACATATGCCCTAATTCATTTTTCTCTTCAAGAAGCTACTGTGTTTGTGCACCGTAGAGTTTTGTAACCAAGAAGTTTTGTGATCTTCATCGTGTTGATGAACTGAAAAACTTTGCAGCCAACATCTTTCTCAAGTTGGTGAGTAAGCTGCGTATTAGGATCCACGCATCAAATTGGTTAGTCATTTACTAGGAGCCATGCATTGAAAGAAGAGACTGTCACTACAGAATAAGTCCAATTGGATATTGGGGTAAGGGTTCAACTATAAGTTGGTATAAGGTACTGAGATTTCTTTACTTATAACCACTTGTTGTAATAATAGTGAATTCTTGGGAGTTGTGGCCTTAAAATCACCCGGTAGAGTTTTTTGTCGTGTAGATTTTCCTCATTTGTAAATAAATCACTATGTCAATTTATTTTTCGCTGCATTTTAACTTAGTTGGTGATTTGTTTGTGCTACCACGCTTATTGCATGCTAATTGAATTAATTAATTAACTTGGCTAATTAATTGGTTAATTCATCACAAGGGGTCAATACATTCTTGACCTATCAAGTGGTATCAGAGCAGGCACACTCTGATTAAGGTTAATATTTGTTGTGTGATCCATTGACCCTTATTTGTCATGGATGAAGGATAGTCTCTTATTATACCTCACTTATTTGATGGCACTAACTATGTATACTGATAATTATGCATGAGAGCTTTCTCGTAGTCATTAGATGAAAAAGTGTGGCAAGATGTGGAGATAGGCTGGACCAAGCCAAAGGTTAACCTTAATCAGAGTGTGCCTAGCTTGAATCGCCACAAACCATAATTTCACCACCCTCTTAGCATTTAGCATATGTACTATTTTTAGATGTTGACCTAGCTTGAATCGCCACAAACCGAGTAAAAAAAAAAAAAAAAGTCACTTCCCGTTGTGCCAACATTTAAAAAAAAAAAAAAAAAGGCATGGGCACAACAATTTTACATTAAATTATAGGGAGTAAGTCTAGTACCGCAGCTAATTTATAGCTTTGTTACATGGCAACCAGTGAATGGTGGTGAAATTATGGACCCACCATTTTATTTCCATCACTTACAACTCGCCATATAGACAAGTCATGACAAAAGTAGTGGAAATTTTTTTGGCGCTAGACTTACTCAATTATAAGTGATAAATTATTACTTGCTATAATTTGTCATATAGGATTTATTGTGAAAATGTTGTAGATATAACATTACTCATTAGACCAAATATATATAAGGTTTGTGTGTGTTGTACTTAGAAGTACTATGTCCGGCCATTAAAAAAAAAAAAAATACTATGTCTACAATATTTTTATAATATAATTTGAAACCACCACTTAAATTACTTTTTTGCCAAACAATAACAACAAATAACAACCTTCTACTTAAAATTTGTTGTGAAAATATTGTGAACCTAACATTACTCATTAGACCAAATATATATAAAGTTTGTGTGTGTTGTATTTAAAAGTGCTAGGTCCGCAACATTTTTATAATATAATTTGAAACCACTACTAAAATTACATTTTTCCCTAACAACAACCGCTAATAACAACCTTTCACTTAAAATTTGTTGTGAAAATATTGTGGACTTAACATTTCTAGTGTAACACTTGTGTGGGGAAGGTTTAGAAAAGAGAAGTGCTACATTCACAACAAATCATAAGTGATAAGTTGTTATTGGTTATAATTAGGCCTGTCCACAGGTCGGTCTAGGTCGGGTTTGTGCCCAACCAGGAACCGACCCGACCAGATCGGGTGGTCAAATTTCAACCCGCTATCGACCGGAGTGGTTAATCAGATCAAGTGGGTTGAAACTTCCACGGATGTTAGGCGGATCAGTCGGAGTTGATTATCTGGAAAACGGTGAGATTTTGACCAAGAAAATATGAAAACGGCAAAAATCCGACGAAATTTTTTTGAAAAATGGCAAAAATCCGACCAGATCTCGCCAGATCCAGCGAGATCTCGGCCATTTTCGACAAGATCTTGCCTAGATCTAGCAAAATCTTGCCAAATCTAGCCTAAATCTTCCCAAAAAAATCCCAAAATACGCCGGATCTACACTTTATTGCCAAGAAAATAAATGGGTCGATTGGATCGGGTTTCTCGGATTTGAGAGGAGAAGATCCGATATCTGACCGGCTCAGCTCAAATTTTGGAGAATGAAATCTGTTGCTAACCGTTGGAGCAGTCGGTTTGGTTGGCGGCAGGTCGAGTTTAATCAGCGACAATGGGTGGTCGATTCTAGCGAATCTTTGGACAGCCTTAGTTATAATTTAAACCTACGACTGAAATAACTTTTTTGTTCACTAATAATTGTGAAAATATTATTCATTTAGAAAGAAAAAAAAAAATTTTTTGAGGGTAAATATGGTTTAGAAAAGAGGTGAATATGGTTTAGAAAATTCTGAGGGTAAGGGGGTGTTTGGTTAGTGTTTTCAATCAACCATTTTCAGTTTTTAATCACATGTATCAAATGGGATCTAAATTTGTTAGTTGGCCTTTGTATGAACTAAGTACAAGAATGCTGATCTTCTTCTTCTTCTTCTTCTTCTTCTTCTTTTTTATTTTATTTTATTTTTTTAACACATATCAATTTTTTATTGGGTTGAAAACTTGAAATACCAAAGAGCAACGTTGAGCTGATAATATACTTTATCCAAAAATTCTGTCAGCCGTTTTTGCCCAGTAAACAGAGAGAGAGGGTTATGGCGAGAATGGTGCAAAATGAAAACAAGGCTGCAGGGGCATTTTTCTTTGCGACACTGATGCTGTGGTTGCTATCTCTTTCGTTCGAAATAGTATTCAACAAGCGAAACGAGCTGCTTTGTGTCATCGCTGGGTGTTGCTTTTTTCAAACGGCCAACTGGGTCATCCGCTTTCGCTTCTCTAAGGACCCACTCTTCGTCAACACCTCCGTCTCTCTCCTCCACTCCTCCATCATCTCTTCCTCGGGTTCGTTTCCCATTTTTTCTTTCTGGGTTTTCTTCCTTATTTTTCATTTGGGTATATTGCTATTGTGTTGTTGTTTTTAGTGTTGCAAATTTCAGTGCTGGTGATGAATCTGGGATATATAGTTATTGCGAATTTCCTATTTCTTCTTTTTATCGTTTGTTTGGTCATGGGTTTTTTTTTTTGGAGAATCTGGGATATATAGTTATCCAGAATTTCACTGACCATGGAAATTGTCCCTTGTTTCCAAAGAATCAGATATAAGACTTTATTTGAATACTTTTCTGTAATAGATGCCTTGATCTAAAACTAATGTTTTGGACTCTTCTGTAGTCTGGAGGTGGTCTTGCCTTTCAAAATATAGTTAATGGTCTTGGAGTAAAAATAGAAAATTGATTCAGAGATCAGTAAATTAGGTGTTGCTGTTTGATATGTTTCAGAATATAAATTCAGAATTTCTTCTAATTACAACAGTTGTGATAGGTTATCGCGCTAGCTGTAATATCACATACATATGCAATAGATGATTTCTCACTATTTGTCTTTTTATCCCTCAGCGTACCATATTCAAGTGCTTCAAACTTTTAAAAAAAAAAAAAAAAAAAAAAAAAAAAAAGAAGAGACAGAGACAAAAATGAAAGTCAAAGAACTTTACAGAACAAGGATTTGTGGAGTTGTCCATGGTTATCTTTTTGGAAGCTATTATTTTTTTATCTGTTGTTGGTTGCAGGTTTCTGTTCCATATGTGCGCATTTGCAAAGTATACACCTACATAGTTAGATTATATACTATATACAGTCCTACATGCATATATATCACTTTGGCTGGTATTGCTGGGTTTGTAGGCCTAAAATTAGGTCAATCTATTAATGAAAATTCAATCCCATTAATATTCTTGTCTAGGATTTTAAAGCTTCTAATCATGTTGTCTTTGACATGCCTTCATTCTGAATTTTAGTAGTTATGCTAGTAATTTCAAATGTTTTTTACCTCTTGTGCAGTGGTATTCATTTTGGTTAATCAGTGGTTAAAAAAGGGATCAAATGGGATGTTTGAGCACTCACAGTTATTTGGGGGGACTTGGCCGTGGGCATATCCAGCTTTATGCTTCTCATGCGGTTACTTTGCATATGATCAATGGGATATGCTGCATTACCGGTTATACAATGGTTGGATCCCTGCCATTTTATTGCATCATCTGATACTCCTCATTTGCTTCTCTCTTGCTTTATATCGAAACGTCACTATCAATTACCTTATTCTCACTCTCATTTGTGAGGTATGTACCCCCCGCCCCCCCCCCCCCCCCGGATGTAATCTGATGGTAAATTGGTAATAGGATAAATGTTTTTTTGCCTGAGGCATAACTACAGGCTTATAACCTCTAGATGTGTGCGCTGTACTTAAGAGTGAGAATCAAATCTCATAAATGAAGTGTTTACTAAAACAAATTAAAGAACCTTAACAAAATATTTAATTGTGACTAAAATTACTATATAATTTTCACTAAAAATATATAAGTGTGGTGGTTTCTTGTATAGTTTTGTGACTGTATAACCAAGCCTTAAGGTATAGGCTAGTGCTTCTTCCTCTTATTTTCTTACATTTTAATAACACACACAAGGAGATGAACTCTTAAAGGATAAATATGTCTTAAGATGCTTTTTTATGCTATTAGAGGAATGGTCTTCAAGTGATTTATAGCTTTGTGGTTATCATTCATTCATTTGTTTGATCTGTCTATGTTAATGAAGGCTGCACTTGTTTAAAATTTGTTTGAAATCTGTGTATTAGCTTTAGTAAAATGCTTGAAATTCACACTGAAGAGACTATCAAAATTAATAAATTTTCACTCCAGTTATATCAATCTGAGTAAAATCTTGTATTCATGCCATTGGCATGCTTAGTGATGATATCTGTTTTTGCACCCTTGTGTAATTTGAACGATCAGGATCCCTTCCTGTTATCTTTTACTGCTTTTAATTTTCAATCTATTTTGCCATGCAAGCAAGTCATGAAATATGGTCTTCCTGATTTCTTTTTTTAATTTTTCCAAGAAAAAAAGCTTCAAATTTGTATCAACAAACTGTTGGTTAATTCAATATTAAACCTAGCCCGTGAAAACCATTGTTTGGATCTTGTTCTCTTACTACCAAAATTCTGTTAGAAATCAAGGTGACTTCAAATTAAAACTAAATCCCAAAATTTTGATAATGTTATCGAAAATTTGAATACTAATGTGAATATGCGTACTGAATCTAGTTGATGTAACTGAAGGTTAAATTTCTTCTGATGATACAGTTGCATTCCATATTTCTGCATGTAAGGAAAGTGCGACGAATGGCTGGTCTCCGTGATGCCAACAGCACAATTGTGAGGGCAGAATGGGTTCTTAATTGGGTAGCTTTCATTTTTGCAAGGTTTGTATCTCATGTTCTTATCACTGTCAGGCTTCTCAGAGATCGTCATAAGTTTGGAAAGGGAATTGAGTTGCCACTTGCCTTATTTGGGATGGTTGGAATGAACTTGCTTAATGTTTTTCTTGGTATTGATCTTTTCCATGCTTTCAAAAGAGAGATAAGCTCCCAGCCAAATAGCCACCACCATCGTGAATGACAAAAAGAAAGCCTTAAAGAGTTATTTTATCTTATATGTTCTATCATTTTGTTGTATTCATTTTAAATAGGAAGTTGTTAGCAAAGAGTGAAATTTAGAGGAAGAAATTAGCGATTTATACTATGTTAAGAGTAAATGAAAATATGAGCTTTGTATATCCAAAGCAAGGTTGTAAAGAGAATCATGATTCAAATCTCCAGTTTGGCACTTGTTATAACAGCTAAATTATCATTTTAAAAAAATAACTGCAGTATTTTATTTCTTCAACTTTTTTTTTCAGTGACATTGAATCACAGAATTCTTGGCAAATATACAATTTACTGTTTAGTGACAAACCTAGATGACATATTTCAAAATTGCTGAGGTTATTCCCACTTTTTTTCTTATGTTTCGTTGAGGTTTCTTATATACTCTTAATGGGGACTTTTCATCCTATGAAAACTGCTTCCGAAGACCATCCTTTCCTTTGCTGATCGTTCCTATTTGCCGGATAAGTTGACTCCGGGTACAGCTTAGGCTCTATATTTGCTCAACATTAAAGGGAAAACAAGATTCTTCTGCACCTTGGCCAATCGACTTCGAGTCAATCTAGTATGATACCAATGCCTGTTTATGGTTTATGCCTTTACGGGGCTGATGCGCACTACTCACTCACACCCCACCAATCGTAGTTCAACTTATTATTTTGCACAGAAAGTTGTCAGTGAAGAGAAATTGGTTATGTACTACAAACATGATATTGGGATAAAGTAAATTTAACCCCAAAACTCTTCAAAAATTGTGCAAAAATTCTCCCACATTTGTGCAAAGTTTTACACCTGTACATTTTGTAGCTTTCTGTTCCAATATTTTAACATTTTCTCTCCCTTCAACAATAGAAAATCAACCAAAAATAGAAAATCAACCCACCAAAAATACAACTGAAAATCAAAACTAATCAACCCTAAATAATCAAACCCAAACCAAGTGGAGAGAGATTTGAGAGGAGAGAGAGATATTTTAACATTTTCTCTCAACTCAACAATAGAAAATCAACCAACCAAAAATACAACTGAAATTCCTAAATAATCAAACCCAAACCCAAACCAAGTGGAGAGAGATATTTGAGAAGAGAAAGAGAACTAAAGAGAGATTTGAGAGGAGAGAGAGTTGAAAGTTGAGAAGAGAGACTTACTGGTGCTAAACGAGATCAAGATCAAACCCAAACCCAATGGAGAGAGATTGAGAGGAGAGAGAGCTAAAGGTTGAGAAGAGAGATCTCCTAATGCTGAACAAGGGAGGAAGGAGAGAGAGAGAGAGAGATAACAAAATAGTATTAAAAAAAATAATGAATATGAATATTTAAATAAAATGGAAGGTAAAATAAATGATCTAATGTTTGTAAAAATGGTTGTATAAAAATAGGTTTTTATGCCAAAATAGACATAAAAATTTAGATAAATTGATGTGAATACTTGGAGAGGCAGAATTTTCTATTTATTTTTGCATAAGAGTCTACTTTTTCTATTTTACATAACCTCTTTTCAAAAATACCTACATTAGATTATGTATTACAAACTCTAATTCATTAAATTTTCAATTTTCTTGATTTTTTTAATTAATTCTTTTTCTTCACACACAACAATCACCCTCCACCCTCTTCCGTTATCCTTAGGACATATAAAAAAGAATAAAAAAATAAATGCAAAATGAACAATGCCAATTTTGCAAATTTACACATCTTTAACTTGATTGATGTATGTGATTTTGGGGTTTAGATGTATAAAATTGAGTCTTTTTTATTTCTTTTTTTTTTTTTTTTTTGCATTGTCATGAACCTTGTAGTTAGCGGTATTATCTGATTTTTTTATTTTTATTATTATTATAAAAGAATCATGATTCACAACTCCACTTTGACACTTGTTATAACAGCTAAATTATCATTAAAAACAAAAAAAAAAAAAAAAAAAAAAAAAAAAAGCAAAATATTAGGGTACATCCTAAAGATCACAGGCTTAAAGTCACCCACGCCCCCCCCCCCCCCCCAAAAAAAAAAAAAGTTTAAAACTAATTAGTTTAGTCACGAGTGATATCTATCCAAAGAATAGTCCTCGAACAAGGTAGTAAAAAGGGTCTACCTTTGCCGAAGTGATTTTTTATTTTTCATAAAGAAGCTTACAGTAGAAACAAAAATCCGCAAAGTGCAATACTATACTATGAGTTAAAAAAATTTGTGACTATATTTAGTTTGGGATTGATTTTTATAATTTTTTTAAACTACAGTCCTAATTAGAAAATAAATCAGAAATTAATAAATTTTGGATCCTCTAAGATTCCACTGTTTAAGTTGAGATAAAAATATCTAAAATTTTAGTTATAACACATAATTTTTGCTCGAGTTGTAAAATTGTGAGTTATTATTAAGATCAAGACCAGTGGGAACTGCTTGGGAAAATCATGCTTTACTGTGCTGATCCTATTTGCTGGGAGGAGTTGACCCCCGGCCTCGGTTAAAGTGGGGAAACAAGATTCTTCACTCAGCTGATTCGCACTACTGCACAACTTTGGATTTTAAAAGATGATACACGGATACTTTTTATAGTCCCACGTCTAGAGAACAATTCATACCTTTCTCGGCTTTTAGGCTAAGATCAAGGGATTTTTTTTTTTTTTTTAAATAACCATAAAACCCAAACTATATTATTAGTTAGGCAACGTTACAAACTAATTTAGTTTCTAACAATTCAAGTCCAGAGGAGTCGATTTTTGGCTTATAAATTCGAGTATATTGGAGTCGAGTTTCCTATTTTGCTAGCGGCTGAGCTGGACAAAGTGTCAACGTAGGCCCATAAATCGAGTTCATTTTACTCAGTTTTTGTACATAAAAATCGAGTTAATTGGACTCAGTTTGGTTTAAAGGAAACCGAGTTCATTTTACTCAGTTTCTGTACATAGAAATCAAGTTAATTGGACTCGGTTTGGTTTAAAGGAAACCGAGTCCATTCTACTCAGCTTCTATACATGGAAAACAAGTCTATTGAACTCGATTTCCTTTCCGCCCACCACGTGTTCAAAATGTAGATCACACTCAACTCAAAAACTCAAAAACACAGATCAAAAACTCATTCCCTCCCACTCTCACTCTCACCCAAAAACTCTCACTCCCTCTTGCTCCGTCCCCCGTCGCTGTCACTGTCAGTCTCATTCCTTCTCACTCTTTACTCCCTCTCATTCCGTCACCGTCGTTCCTGAGCTCTCTCAGTCTCAGTCTCATTCCCTCTCGCTTCGTCGTTGTCGCCCCCTCTCGCTCTGTCGCTGTCACTGCCTCTCGCTCCCGTCGCTCCGTCTCCGCCTCACTTAGCATTTCTCTCCCTTAGACATTGATTTTGGTTGGCTCCATCGGTAGTCTATCACAAAGTAAGGACTCCTCTCTATTCCTTGCAATTGATAGCATCATATATGGGTTTGCTTTGATTATTTCTTTTTTCTAAGTTTATTGGGTCTATTTGATGTGGGTTTCAGTGATGGTTGTTTTGGTGGCTGGGTTCTGTTCGAGGTGGTGGCTGGTGGTTTGGGTGTGATTTTGTGGTTGATTTTGGGTGGTTGTGGGTTTAAAACTTGAATTGGTGGCTGACTCCATGGTGGGTTGAGATTTTATGGGTTGCTACTAGGTTTCAGTTGGTGGCATGGAGGTTGTGGGCTGTGGGTCACTTTGGTTTGTGGGTTTTGTAGGTCGATTGATGTTGGTTATAGGTTTTGTAGTTCCCTTGTTAATAATTTTTGAATCTAAAGTCAACCATAATTTACAGTGTGCAATGTAATACTTAACACCCCAAATGCAGAACTCTAATTCTAAACAGTTATTTTCTCCATCAATAAATCTGAAACTTGCAAAAAGCATGGTTAAATTCGTCATTAAAATATTTCACATCTAAAAGCTAAGACTTTTGCAACATATGAATAGCCTTTTTTCAGAGTCCATCTTACTTCAAAATTTTAAAAACATAAATTGGATGATAATAATGACTATTACCTGCACGAATGTGGAAATTGAAAGAAGAGGCTTCTCCCCAACTTTTTGATTCCTAGCCTGAAAAATCAACAAAAACCTCACCAAGATAAATAAAACCTCTTGCCCTTTAAGATATGTAACATAATGAATTTTCTGAAAACTACCCCCAAGATAAAATAGGCTATAAAAAAGTTATTCCAACTATCACAAATCAAACCTTTCTCTCCCTTCCCCCACCCACCAAATCCGCTCACTCTCTCTTACACACGCACACACAAAAACAAAAACAAACTGCACTACCATCTCCACCATCATATGCTAGAACCCAACAACATTAAGGAATAACACTAACTCAATTGACTCAAGATTTCCTGTCAATAAAGTGGTTTGCCTTACTTGTGAAGCTCAATTTATATATGTTCTTATAGGAATAACAAATAAAAAGAGATAAAGAAGTTTCAAATGTACTTGTAGCAAGAGCATAGTAATAGCAAAGAAAACCTTTGTAATCTTTGTTAAAAAATTAACGCTAATTGGGCTAAACTTGAAGCTCCCATCCACCTTGGACATATAAACTAGAATAGGCTGTAGGGGAATAAAAAAGGCATTAAATATATCAGAAAACCTTGAAAAAAGGATAGAGAACTTCCCAAAGGAATCATAGAGAAAGAGAGGTGGCTAGTTGTGGGCCTTGGGGTTTAGTGGTGGTAGTTGCAGTTGTAGGTCGGTTGTCAGAGCATTGCTCTAACTCCTCAGAACACATTTGAATGAAAATGGAGAAATGTAGAAGGCTTAATTAATTAGCTCATACTGAGTTTTAGGCAACATATTGAGTTTTTTATATGTATCTTTATTCCCTGTGGTTGATTGTCATACTTATCGTTTGTGCAAGAAATTAGGCTATACATTGAGATCCTTGCCAATTTATGTTCAACATGTGCTTATATTACTCTTGACTCCCTAAACTTCATGCAATATGGTTGCTATTCTTGCTCAGATCCCTAATGACTTTGGTCCCGATCCCATTAAGGATTCGGTGTTAAGGTTTCTAAAAGAACATCGATCGTGCACTGTTTGGGAAGGCAAGGTAAAATTAAAACCGACCACCTGCTGAATATTCTCTTCTTATCCTTTTACATTATGTTGATTTTTTTTTCCTTCCCATTTCTAAAATTTTAAGTTTGTCAATGGTATTATTAGGTTTGAATGCATAGTCATGCCCCTGTCAAAGTCATCAACACCCTTGTCAATGGGAGTAATTTCATGGTCATCAACACCCCTATCAAAGTCGACATTGTCAATCCTCTCTTCGTACTCATCTCTATCGTCAAGATTTTCCCCAAAACAGTCTTTGTCTTCATCTTCAACTAATGGAACTGTAGAGGATTCACCTCGATGTGTACAAAATTGATCTTCATATCTATTTCCAGGTTCGCTCTCAATTGTTGCTGGTGTCTCTTGAAAAGGGGGTGTATAGCCTCCCAATGTGGTGCATCGATCATCTAGGTTTGCAAACTGTAGAGATGTAGTTGTTTGTACAATTTCTTCCTCTACGCTGACTTCCGTACGTGGCTCCAAAGTGACGTACAACTCAAAATCTACTACTTGTTCCCATTTCTGCATCTTACTAAACATGAATTTCACATGTTTGTCCTCTGTTATCACCATATATCTGTAATTAATGCATTGATTGAGGACTTCATATGGAGAACGGAAAGTAATATGTATGTCACGTAAAGTAGGGTTCACTTGCAACTTTTCCATAATTTTTACTTTCAGCTCATTCAGGGTCTTTAGCTTACAGCATATCATCATATAGTAGCACTGGATACCCGGACCTTGAAATGAGAATCGGTCATAAGGGTTGGCATTGCTAAGGGGTCCACCATAGTATATATTTATATGGATCATTGTCAACCTATAAATCATCAAGTACAATTGTGTTAGTGACAAATTTATAACGCTCAATCAACATCAATCACAAAACTTTGCGTACGAAATGCCAACAATACTAACCTCAACCAAATTTGCATATACTCACCTTTAGTAATCTTACGAAATAGTCATTACCAATTTCATATTCTTTAAAAATTCCAAATCATTCTAGGGGCATGACTTTCAAAACCCCTTCAAATAAGTTATGATGAACAAAAATATTATATACCAACCAGTTATCCATTGAAATCTTTGTTACAAATCTTAAACAAATATATCTTGGAATAATTTATGGTAAAAAGACTACAAATACTATCTTAGGTATCAAACTCATAATCCATTTCATATCTGTGGAGCCAGAAAATCGGGTAGTCTCGGCCCACTTCAACCCAGGCCCAAATGGCCCACGCCGAGGACGCATGATGGGTCCAAGGATGACCCTATCCTCGGTCGTCCGAGACCTCAATACGGAGAAGGGTAAGCTTTGGGCGAACTGTCACCTCAGCATTGAATACATTCACCTAACTCCTCTGGCAGCATTAATGGGGATGTAACCCCTTGACAGGGCGACATCGATCAGGGTGAACCACTTAAGCACGGATATGACCTTTGATGGGATAGGCTGTCAGGAGGAAGGCCAATAGATGATCAACAGGAGGAAGAAGAGAGGGATATATAAGAAATGTGAGCAAAATGTAAAAGAGGAGTTTTTTTTGGAGCGGGGGAAGAAAAAGCCTCCTCGGCCATGGGCCGAAGAGCATCCCCCAGTTGTAAATTGTTCTAAGTATTTTTTCAATAAAAGAAAAGAGTTCATGCCTCGTGAACGCCGGCCAGCGCCTAAACCTTCAATCCACTCTCTACAAATTCATTGTTCTGGGTTCGTTGGGCCTTTAACCCATATCCTTTGGGCTTGGGCAACAAAAACAGACCCTACAATTGGCGCCGTCTGTGGGGAGGATTAGTGCGCTGGCCGGCGCAACAAGCGATTGTTCTAAATAATCATTCTACGGAAAATCGGTGGTGATGCAAAAAAAAAAAAAAAAGAACTACCAAACAAACATTGCAAAAGGATAAAAGTTCGAGACAGAAGATTTAACAGCAAAGAAAGGAAGCTTGATATTATTTCATAAAAAGAAAAGTACAAAATACAATCAGAGGCTCAGGCAGGCGTGTTTTAAAACTATTCCTACAAGCTAGTTCTACAATCAGAGGCCCAGGCGGACCCGTCCTAAAACTAGCTAGAGGGAAGTGTCAACCCGTACCCTTATTGGCATCAAGAGAATGGGAGAACTTGACAATAAGAGGGCGGAAGGGGGCTGAGGCTGGCTCGCTTCAAGGCTACCAACAACTCCTTTCATGGTGCGGCAAAGCTTGAACAAAGCGAGGAGCAGATGCAGGGGCACCGGGACGCCCTACCCCGTGATGTTCCCTTGATTCTTTTCAATCCTCACGAGCGTTGGTCGTTGGAGACGGCAACACTCGAGCACCAGCCATGACATGAGTTTGCACGTCCCCTCCGTCGGGGGTGCGCTCCGGGGAGAGACATTAGGTACTTCAGCGACATCCCTCCGGGCCACCGCATACGGCACTGTCAGTGTTACGCCTAAACTCTGCCGCGCCGGAAGCCCAGTGGGGGCTGCGGTCACATCGGCTCTTGGCACGGATGTCCTCACACCCGCCCAAAGCCGCCCCATATCTGCCAACTCCGGTCACAATTTCGGCGGGGTTATTAAAGGGGCTTGGGGAGCTGAAAGGGCGTGTTTTCTGTTTGTGTTGGGGAGTTCATGGAGTATGGAGAAACCATCCCCCCGGAAAGCCTTATATAGAGGATGAAGGTTGGTGAGAATTAATCCGCACAGAATTCGAAAGGAGAGTTATCAGCAGGGCTAATAACGAAGCTACCAAATTCCAAGGGGACCGTAGACCACTGGATTTGTGTTAATTCACGAGGGCATTAATGAAGGCGCGTCTCGCGCACCGAAATGTCAAGCGCGGAGCACGAACGGCCAAGGGATGCTTCGTAAATGAAAAAGATGGAGACTCGAGCTGGAGACGAGATCAACGCCACATGTAAGATCATAATCCGACCCAAGGAGGAATCGTCTCCAATAAAGCGGTCCGAGGACAAACTCCTCCATACAGAGAAATGGAAGCGTTAGACAGAACCAAGGCACTGCATGGTCATGGTCCTCGGACTCAGGCCTATGGGGAAACTAACCGCTCAGCTACACCTGGGTACTAGACAGAACCAAGGTATTGCATGGTTCTCGGACTCAAACCTATGGGAAAACTAGATACTTACAGAGAAATGGAAGCATTAGACAGAATCAAGGCACTGCATGGTCCTCGGACTCAGGCCTATGGGGAAACTAACCGCTCAGCTATACCTGGGTACTAGACAGAACCAAGGTATTGCATGGTCCTCGGACTCAAACCTATGGGGAAACTAGATACTTAAGAGAAATGAAAGCGTTAGACAGAACCAAGGCACTGCATGGTCTTCGGACTCAGGCCTATGGGGAAACTAACCGCTCAGCTACACCTGGGTACTAGACAGAACCAAGATATTACATGGTCCGAGGACTCAAACCTATGGGGAAACTAGATACTTACAAAGAAATAGAAGTGTTAGACAGAACCAAGGCACTGCATGGTCCTCGGACTCAGGCCTATGGGGAAACTAACCGCTCAGCTATACCTGGGTGCTAGACAGAACCAAGGTATTGCATGGTCCTCGGACTCAAACCTATGGGGAAACTAGATACTTACAGAGAAATGGAAGCGTTAGACAGAACCAAGGCACTGCATGGTCCTCGGACTCAAGCCTATGGGGAAACTAACCGCTCAGCTATATCTGGGTACTAGACAGAACCAAGGTATTGCATGGTCCTCAGACTCAAACCTATGGGGAAACTAGATACTTATAGAGAAATGGAAGCGTTAAACAGAACCAAGGCACTGCATGGTCCTCGGACTCAGGCCTATGGGGAAACTAACCGCTCAGCTACACCTGGGTACTAGACAGAACCAAGGTATTGCATGGTCCCCGGACCCAAACCTATGGGGAAACTAGATACTTAAAGGGAAATGGAAGCGTTAAACAGAACCAAGGCACTGCATGGTCCTCGGACTCAGCTATGGGGGAAAAACACCCCACCAACACCACGGGGTTAGAAAAAAAAACAAAGTTTTTGGATGCCCTGGGCCAAAAAACTTGGGGAAAAAATAAATATATAGAAAAATAGGGAAGTTAAAAAAACAAACAGCACCATGGGGCTCCCTGGCACTCAGACTCAGGCCTATGGGGAAACTAACCGCTCAGCTACACCTGGGTACTAGACAGAACCAAGGTATTGCATGGTCCTCGGACTCAAACCTATGGGGAAACTAGATACTTACAGAGAAATGGAAGCGTTAGACAGAACCAAGGCACTGCATGGTCCTCGGACTCAGGCCTATGGGGAAACTAACCGCTCAACTACACCTGGGTACTAGATAGAACCAAGGTATTGCATGGTCCTCGGACTCAAACCTATGGGGAAACTAGATACTTATAGAGAAATGGAAGCGTTAAACAGAACCAAGGCACTGCATGGTCCTCGGACTCAGGCCTATGGGGAAACTAACCGCTCAGCTACACCTGGGTACTAGACAGAACCAAGGTATTGCATGGTCCTCGGACTCAAACCTATGGGGAAACTAGATACTTACAGAGAAATGGAAGCGTTAGACAGAACCAAGGCACTGCATGGTCCTCGGACTCAGGCCTATGGGGGAAACTAACCGCTCAGCTACACTTGGGTACTAGACAGAACTAAGGTATTGCATGGTCCTCGGACTCAAACATATGGGGAAACTAGATACTTACAGAGAAATGGAAGCATTAGACAGAACCAAGGCACTGTATGGTCCTCGGACTCAGGCCTAAGGGGAAACTAACCGCTCAGCTACACCTGGGTACTAGACAGAACCAAGGTATTGCATGGTCCTCGGACTCAAACCTATGGGGAAACTAGATACTTACAGAGAAATGGAAGCGTTAGACATAACCAAGGCATTGCATGGTCCTCGGACTCAGGCCTATGGGGAAACTAACCGCTCAGCTACACCTGGGAACTAGACAGAACCAAGGTATTGCATGGTCCTCGGACTCAAACTTATGGGGAAACTAGATACTTACAGAGAAATGGAAGCGTTAGATAGAACCAAGGCACTGCATGGTCCTCGGACTCAGGCCTATGGGGAAACTAACCGCTCAGCTATACCTGGGTGCTAGACAGAACCAAGGTATTGCATGGTCCTCGGACTCAAACTTATGGGGAAACTAGATACTTACAGAGAAACGGAAGCGTTAGACAGAACCAAGGCACTGCATGGTCCTCGGACTCAAGCCTATGGGGAAACTGACCGATCAGCTATACCTAGATACTAGACAGAACCAAGGTATTGCATGGTCCTCGGACTCAAACCCATAGGGAAACTAGATACTTACAAAGAAATGAAAGCGTTAGACAGAACCAAGGCATTGCATAGTCCTCGAACTCAGGCCTATGGGGAAACTAACCGCTCAACTAGACCTGGGTGCTGAACAGAACAGGGGCATCGCATGGCCCTCGGACTCAAGCCTACAGGGAGACTAACTTCAAAATATCCCAAGTTAGAAAAGGATCAAGCCCCATCTAGCCCTTGAGACGCAAGAGAGCTGCCCATGCATACGTTCTCTCTCCTTATCATCGTTACTGGCGCGATTGGCCGACATACAATTCAAGCTAAAATCGTACAGATCTAAGGAAAAAAGGAAAAGCAGGCAGCGTGCACACAAGTAAGCAATTCAAATAAAGGGAAATTAAATTCGCATTACAACGATGAGTTCGTAAAAATTGCATGGCAAGAGCCACAGTACATAGAGGAGAAGCACAACAAAATAAAATGACAACGTGAGAGTAGGACGAGCCGAGACGCCGGGGAGTCTACTCCTTTTGCTCAGGCTGGACAGGGGCAACCCCTGACCCCTCCAAGCCCTGGCTTGAGGGGACGGCTTGCGGGGGTACGGCGAGAGCAGTTGCTTCCTCAGTGGTGGGGGTTGGATCATCGGAAGGGATCTCCACTACCTCTTGGGCCACCTCCTTGCTCGAAGGCTCCCCCAGTTCAGCTGCCCGCACCTCTTCAACAATCTCCCCAACCTTAGGGTCCTCAGGGGTGGCCTCACGGATAGCGGGGGGGTAATACACGTTCTCTGCTTTCCATAGGTCGGACGTGGCCTCCACCCCAGCTTGTTTGAGGGCCTCAGCCCAGACCTGGGAACAATATCGCCTACACACCCCCGGGACTTGAGCCTTGTAGGCGGCCTCTACCGCAGCCATCCCATCAGCATAGGCTGCGGTCTCAGCCTCCTCCTTGGCACGCTTGGTCATCTCCCTTCCATGGTCAGCCTCGTCCTTAGCCCGCCGAGCCTGGTCTCTGGCCCATTCGGCCTCCCTCTGGGACCCCTCGGCCTTTGTCACCTTAGCCTGCAGATCAGCGGTCAGATCCCTCGCGATCCGCAATTGCTCCTCCGCCTCGCCCAGGCGCCTCGTCTGCTCATTGGCCTGGGTCTGGGCACCCTTAAGACCAGACAGTGCACTGTCCCGCTCCCTGGTCACCGCCGTCAAAGCCTCTCGGGCCTTGGCGAGGTCAGCCTCAGAATTCTTCAGAGCCCCGGTGGCCTGGTAGCGCCAAGCACGCTCCCGTTTGAGGGCCTCCTTCTGGTCGTTTGCCGTCCCCTCCAGCATAAAGATAGCTTGGACAGCCTGCCAGGATAACCAATATGCTATGAGCCCAATAAAAGAAAAAGAGTGGGAGAAGAGTCGAGGTTGTAGCCCTTACCATCCCCACATATCGCTTGAGGCTGAGGAAGACCTGCTCGCTCGTCAAAGAGTTAAGCTCAGCCATATCTATCGGGAGTAGCAAGCTCCTCTCCAACGCATCAGCCACGCGCGCACCTTCGCCCTTATTGAAGTCCCTAAGGAAGGCATTATCCCTCAAGGGCTCCCTACGGAGCATCGAGGCTGGGAGCTAGGCCTGGACCTCAGAAGAGGTGGTGTCGACGACCTGCCTCTCCTGGCTCTTGTCGCCTATTTTAAGCTGCTTGGACGACCGCAGAGTAGTGTCATCCTCTTGTGAGGACACCGTCTTATCCTCCACAGGCTTTTTACCCTTATCCTTCTTCTTGGGGCTAGCAGGCACGGACCCAGAGGGAGAGCGCGTCTGAGAAGGGGAAGGAGGGAGCTTCTGCCGAGCGGAAGTCGACCTAGCCTTCGGAGGTGGAGTGGGAAGTTTCTGTTGGGACTCCCCCGGCTGGCCCTCAATCAGGTCTAGCAAGTTGGTGGTGGGCTTCCTCTTGTAACCCATTGTCGGTCGATGAGGGGCTTCTGAAGCAAGGAGGTCTGCTTCAGTCAAATTGGGATCACCCAAGTCCCCGGGAGGGTCTTCGGACTGATCAAGCTGAGCGAAAACGTCAAACGCGTCCCCTTCCCCCTCTGGAGCTTCCTCGGCGAACGGTTGGGAAGAGGAGGGGACGGCTAATGTGACAGCTTCCTGGTCGGAGGGCTCCTCGGGGAACGAAAATCCGTCCTCGGTCACAGTAATCCTCTGAAGCCGAGGATCGTTGGCAAGGATGACATGCTTCGGAACCGGGAACGATTTCTGGGTAGGTTTATAACCCAAAATTATGTGGGCGGCCCTAACCTGATTTTCGTCCTAGTTTATATACACCGGCGCCCTCAGCACCTTTTGCAAATCTTCCCGGTTGACCAGATGGAAGTGACGCTGAAAGGCGTGCGGGTCTGCAAACGGAAAGCACCACCGCGTTAGTTAAAAAAAAAAAAAAAAGGGAAAGAAAAAAGACGAGAACTTGGAACCCTTTCTGTCTCCCACGGCCCCACCTAGTATTCCCTCTGTTGTTGGGCAGTGAAGGCCATCGTGCCACTCCCCTGACACGATGAGGAAATCCTCGTAGAACCCCTTGCTGGACTCGAGGAGGTACTGAATGAGCTGCACCCTGTCGTCTCTTATCTTCAGGTAATACGACTTGCCCTTAAGAAGCTGAAGGTTGTAACACCAATTCACGTCGTGGTGGGTCAACCTCAGCCCCATCTTCTCATTCAGGGCGTCCACACAGCCCAGAATCCTAAAAACGTTTATCCCACACTAGGTGGTGGCCAACCGGAAGTGCATGAGATAATTCCTCATCACTGGCCCTATGGGGATCGTCATCCCCCCTTCAAGGAAGGCGACTATGGGAATTACCACCTCGCCCTCCTGCCTGTGTATGCGCCACTCCCCGTCCTCACAATATCTCAGACCTACATTGCCAGGAATTCTGCGGTCGGTGATGAATTGCTCCATCGCCTCCGCGGTATCAACGTATTTCTTAAACCTACCCATCCCAGTTGACGCTTAAAAGAACTAAGAAAGAACAGGCAAAGTAGAAAAAATGGTAATGAGAAATAGAGGTCAGAGAGAGACAGAGCGACTTACTGGAAAGAGGAAGGGCTCCTCGGACAGGCTTTTGTGCTGGAGGTGCTAGTGAGAGTGTGGCTGAACTCAGGAAGGGCGCACGAATATTCTCGATTACAAATGAGGAACAGGAAGAAGCGGTTCGTACGGGTATTTATACCCCAAATCGAGGAACCATGCGGGTTTTCCAGCCCATAAATGCAAGACGAATCTCCACCGTTGGATAGGTAACGCCTCAATAGACGTGGGGAGCACAAAGCTGCCTGAATTTAATGATGGGCACATTACGTGCTCCGAAACGTCAGCGACGTGCCTTTGGCAGGTGAATAGACCCCAGTACTGACCGGGGGAGGGGGGGAGGGGTAAGGCCGAGGATGTCAAAATCCTTTTCCCCGCCCGAGGATGCGTGCAGCAAGATTTTGAGGGGCTATTGTGGGGCCAGAAAATCGGGTAGCCTCGGCCCACTTCAACCCAGGCCCAAATGGCCCACGCCGAGGACGCATGATGGGTCCGAGGATGACCCTATCCTCGGTCGTCCGAGACCTCGGTACGGAGAAGGGTAAGCTTTGGGCGAACTGTCACCTCGGCATTGAATACGTTCACCTAACCCCTCTGGCAGCATTAATGGGGATGTAACCCCTTGACAGGGCGACATCGATCAGGGTGAACCACTTGAGCACGGATATGACCTTTGATGGGATAGGCTGTCAGGAGGAAAGCCAGTAGATGATCAACAGGAGGAAGAAGAGAGGGATATATAAGAAATGTGAGCAAAATGTAAAAGAGGAGTTTTTTTTGGAGAGGGGGAAGAAAAAGCCTCCTCGGCCATGGGCCGAGGAGCATCCCCCAGTTGTAAATTGTTCTAAGTATTTTTTCAATAAAAGAAAAGAGTTCATGCCTCGTGAACGCCGGCCAGCGCCTAAACCTTCAATCCACTCTCTACAAATTCATTTTTCTGGGTTCGTTGGGCCTTTAACCCATATCCTTTGGGCTTGGACAACAAAAACAGACCCTACAATATCCATGATAAAGACCTAAAAGTACTAAATATTCCTAACAATTGATCACAATATTTAGTACTAAATATTCTCAGCACGAGCTCACAATATTAATTTTTTTTTAAACTTAGCATATTATCACAATATTTACACTTACAAACAAAACAAATATTCCCATATGTTGTAATAACATAATAATCACAATATTTGGTACTAAATATTCCCAATAATCACAATATTAATTAAAAAAAAAAACTTAGCAAAAAAAAATAACTAGCAAATAATCACAATACTAACAAATAAATTAATCACAATATTTACACTAACAAATAACAAAAACAAAACTTTTCCTAATATGTTCTAAATTTTTCTTTAAAAAAAACTAGCAAATAATCACAATATTGTAAAAACATTACCTGAGAGTGTTGTGTGAGATGAGTGCTCTATGAGTGCAAGTGAGAGACAGTTTAGGAAAGTTTTCTGAAGAGAATATAGAACTAAGTTTCTGAAGAGAATATAGAGCTGAAGGTGTGAGACCCCACAGTAAGGAGGAAAACAGGTCCCAGCTGGGACCCACAGCAACACGTGGAGAGCTAGGGACCATTCATGAAAATCGAGTCCTTTGGACTCGATTTCCAGCTCAATACCCACGTGACCATTGATGCTGTTGGATGAGACTAATGATGCTATGAGATGAGACTGATGAGACAAGAAAATCAAGTTCACTGGACTCGTTTTTTATACATAGAAACTGAGTTCAAAGGACTCGATTTCTATGTATAAGAAACGAGTCCAACGAACTCAATTTCTTGGCCTACGTGGATCCTTATCCACCTTAGCTGCTGGCAAAATAGGAAAATAACAACCCAAAAATCGAGTTCTCTGGACTCGAATTGTTAGAAACCAAATTACTTTGAAATATTGCCTAACTAATGATATTATTTGGGTTTTATAGTTATATTCTAAAAAAATTCCTAGTATCAATTCTTATCAATTTAATATCTAACATGTGGACCAATGGGTCACACAATATTAAATTTATTTCTTGAGGGGGAAGGCCCACCACAATAGCTTGCTATTGGGGTCTTCAAGCGTCGCCCATGTGTTGCACTATTGCAAGGGCCTCAGTAAATCTAAACTTGCACATAATTTGTTCTATGATAGCTCTAAGTAGCCAAATATTTTGCAGACCACACTAATTAGGAACTGAGTTCGTGAAACTCGAGAGTTTTACAAAAAATGTGCCGGGGCACTTGCTACTGTCGAGTTCTTTAAAAATGTGCCACGGTGGCACATGCTATTGTGGCATTTTTTTAATTAAAAATTCAACGTGGAAACCGAGCCGAGTTTGTTATAATATAAAACTCGAGTTCTTTAAACTTAGTTCTTTAAAAGTTTTAATATAGAATCGGAGCTCTCAATGAATCTCTCGATTCAAGTAAAAAAGCAGGAAAATTATTGGAAAAAATTTAAATATCAAATAATGCATGGATGACAAATGCTATTGTGGCATTTTTTAATTTGGAAGTTATGATATAAAACTTGAGTTCTTTAAAAATTTTAACATAGAGACGGAGCTCCCAATGAATCTCTGGATTCAAGTAAAAGCAGGAAAATTATAGGAAAACATTTAAATTTCAAATCAGTGCATGAATGACAAATGGTACCTATCCCATACACTTGTTAACCAAATTAGTGGATGTCAGGTGAGAAATTAAGTAACCCCCTAACCCCATAAATATAAATATAAATAGAAATAAATATTGAATGACAAATGGTACTTAGTATTATAAATATAAATAGAAATAAAATAATATAATATAATCTATGTTAAATATAAATAAAATTATGTTTTTAATTTCATTTTTAAATATTTATATATAAAAAGTTTGTTTGACCCTCCCTTCGAATGTATATATATATGTATATATATATTCCTTATTTGCATTTTGGGGACTTATATTTCAAGAACATTTTTAATTTTGAAGACTAAAAAAAGATTAGGTAGAAGAAAAGGTCCTACCGGGAGTCGAACCCAGGTCGCTGGATTCAAAGTCCAGAGTGCTAACCACTACACCATAGAACCCGTTTCTGTTCTTCCCAATATGTTTTTATTCATATCAGCAAATACACAACCCTTCTGTTTTGAAGTCATGGTCCCACGGGACGCCAATCTCTCCTTTTTTAACATTCTGAATTTTGACATGGCAGTTGCCACTACTCTTTACGTTGTTCACTTGTCCTCAATGCATGCATATCTTCTTTTAAAAAAACTACAAACAAGAAAAAGAATACCACATTTGACATAGAAAAACAAAGAAAAAGTATAGTAGAAAGGATGCTGAAAAATAAAAACGAGCTTAGTAAAAAAGAGTGATGTGATTTTAAAGTGAGTACCGATGTCCACTAAGTCACTAACAATAAATCCAATTTTTTTTTTTTTAATTCATTAAAAAAAGCTGTGCTTGAGCTAATTATATTGGTGAGATATTGGGATGGCTCATAGCTCCCCCTATTGAAACACATTCGAAATTTATTTACATGTATTTTTTTTCACGTATCTTATCTTCTATTCCTAAATTTATTTTATTATTAAAAAATTTCAATTTTAAGGTTCAATTGTTAAAACAAAATAAAAAATAAAAAATTGTTAAAAGCTCAGTTCAGTTGTCAGTTTTGAGTAAGAAGTTTACCTAACAAATTATTTATTTTAAATTTTATAAAGCACAAGGGGGTGGTGGCGCAGTTGGCTAGCGCGTAGGTCTCATAGCTTCTGAGTAATCCTGAGGTCGAGAGTTCGAGCCTCTCTCACCCCAATATTGTTTTTTAATAAAGCCATTTTATGCTGGCAAATGGTACAGCCGTACAGTTTTAAATTTATGAAATAATGAAACTGGCTCATTAATATTTTTTAATAAAGCCATTTTATGCTAGCAAATGGTACACTTCTTCTAGATTTATGAAATAAAGTAACTGGAACAAGTATTCCC
The DNA here is from genome assembly GCF_002906115.3 of Quercus suber. NCBI lineage: Eukaryota > Viridiplantae > Streptophyta > Magnoliopsida > Fagales > Fagaceae > Quercus > Quercus suber. The sequence goes on from NW_027069614.1 coordinate 944,833, forward strand.
TCACAATAAACTCAAACTTGCCTTGGAGAGAAATTTTTTCAGACTTATTTTGGTGCCTTCTTCTAACAACTAAGGTTGCGCTTGGAATTAAAGTTTGAAATCAACTTATTTTGTTATTTAACTTATTTTTGCTACTATTCAATTTGTTTTTGTTACTATTTATGGATTTCACTGCACTTTTTGGTATTATTTATAAATTCCACTGTACTATTTTAACTAATTTTTACTTTTATTTACAATATTTTCAGTAAAAAATTTTCAGTTTCAACTAAATAAACTATTCCCAAACAGATCCTAACTTGATAAAGCAAGGTACACAATAAACTCAAACCTGCTCGAGGAGATATTTTTTTAAACTTATTTTGGTGCCTTCTAACAACTAAAGTGGCATTTGGAATTAAAGTTTAAAGTCAACTTATTTTACAATTTAACTTATTTTTGTTACTATTTATGAATTTGATTATACTTTTTAATACTATTTATAAGTGTCATTATACTATTTCAGTTAGCTTTTACTTTATCTACAGTACTTTTAGCAAAAAGTTTTCAATTTCAGTTAAATAAACTATTTCTAAACAAACCCTAACTTCATCAAGCAAGGTACACAACAAGGTACCTTCTAACAACTAACTTTATACATCAGGGACTAACTTTATATATCAGGGAAGAATTCCCTGTTGCTAATTTTGAATAAACATAACAAGTCAATTTTGCTTTCACAAAATGAACATTAATTTCTAATATATAAAAAATTATAAACATAACCAAAGGATTTGCTTGAAATTTCTCATTTCATAGACACCTGTTCATGTGACAATGGAATTCAAAAAAAAAAAAAAACTCTTTGCTGCTGATTAAACAGCATCTAACCAGGCAGCTCTCAAATGAAAAGAAACCTAAATACTCCATCTCTACAACTGATGAATAAATTATACACCTTGTTTTGTATATGGTCACTAAATTTCTAGTCGTATTCCACTCTTAGTACGCGAGAAAAATTTAGCAAACCCATTTCGGTTTTTCTCAGAACTGACATGATTTGACAAAATAGCTGATGAAGTTGATGAAGACGGAAAAGGCAGTGAATTCTCTTCATTTTTGTTTATTACAGGACCAGAACTTTCACCAGCAATTCTCGAAGAGTCTGAATTTCTTTTAGGTGAAAACGTTTGGTTACAATGCATCTTCCACAGTTCTCCTTCAGGTTTAGGAATCAGTGATGCACCAGCAGAAAACTCTGGTAGGTTGGCAGGGTCAATCAGGAAGTCTTCCAGTGTTGCTAGAGATTTCAATTGATTCCCAAGAGATGCTATTGTTTTCTGGCACTCTGCAAGTTTTCCAGCAGCTACAGCTAGATCCTCCTGATATAGACAAAGTCTTATGATCATTAGTATTCCTCTACAATACCCAGCAAACAAATGATAGAAAATGGTTGAACCATGCAATGTAGATAACAAAAGTGATGCTTGACCTGCTTTATCTTCGATTCACCATTTGAGCTAGCAGTTTTCTGGAGTTCAACTTCTTGGTTCTTTCTTGATAGCTCTTCCTCTAATTCCTGACATTTGGCTGCAATTTCTGCTGACAAAGCCCTCTCTTTCTGAACCTTTACTTCTAAAGAGTCAACTTTTACAGACATGGTCCTTGCTTCCGCTTCCATGCTAATCAGTCTAGATTCAAGAACTTGCTTCGATTCTTTTGCAGTATTTAGCTCTCTTTGCAACTCTTCCAACTTCACTTCTGCCTCCTGATACAGACAAAGTCTTATCTTACGATTGTGGTAAACTAATTCTTCTACAACACCCCGCAAACAAAAGACAGAAAATGGTTGAACTATTCTATGTAGTTAATAAAGGTGATGCCTGACCTGCTTTATCTTCAATTCACCGTTTGAGCTTGCAGTTTTCTGAAGTTCAACTTCTTGCTTCTTTCTTGATAGTTCTTCCTCTAATTCCCGACACTTGGCTGCAATTTCTTCTGACAAAGCCCTCTCTTTCTGAACCTCTACTTCTAAAGAGCCAACTTTTACAGACATGACCCTTGCTTCTGCTTCCATGCTAATGAGTCTAGATTCAAGAACTTGCTTTGATTCTTTTGCAGTATTCAACTCTCTTTGCAACTCTTCCAACTTCACTTCTGCCTGCTAATATAGGCAGTCTTATTTTATGATTGTGATATGTAGGGAAGACTAATATTTCTACAATGCCCAGCAAACAATTGATAGAAAATGGTTGAACTATTCTATGTAGTTAACAAAAGTAAGTGATGCCTGACCTGCTTTATCTTCAATTCACCAATTGAGCTTGCAGTTTTCTGTTCAACTTCTTGCTTCTTTCTTGATAGCTCTTCCTCTAATTCCCGACACTTGGCAGCAATTTCTGCTGACAAAGCCCTCTCATTCTGGAACTTTACTTCTAAAGAGTCAACTTTTACAGACATGGTTCTTGCTTCTGCTTCCATGCAAATGAGTCTAGATTCAAGAACTTGCTTTAATTCTTTTGCAGTATTTAGCTCCATTTGCAACTCCAACTTCACTTCTGCATCCTGATATAGACAAAGTCTTATGATTGTTATATGTAGGGAGTACTAATACTATTTCCTCTACAATACCCAGCAAACAAATGATAGAAAATAATTGAACTACGCAATGAAGATAACAAAAGATAGTGATGCCTGACCTGCTTTATCTTCAATTCACCATTCAAGCTTGCAGTTTTCTGAAGTTCAATTTCCTGCTTCTTTCTTGACATCTCTTCCTCTAATTCCTGACACTGGGCTGCAATTTCTGCTGACAAAGCCCTTTCTTTCTGAACCTTTACTTCTAAAGATTCAACTTTTACAGACATGGTCCTTGCTTCTGCTTCCATGCTAATGAGTCTAGATTCAAGAACTTGCTTTGATTCTTTTGCATTATATAGCTCTCTTTGCAACTCCTCCAACTTCACTTCTGCCTCTATCAGCTGAACCTGGGATGCCTCTATATAGTCCTGAGTTGTGATTAAAGCAGTCTCCAATTCAATTTTCTTTGCTTCCATCTTCTCTAACTTCTCTTCTAATTCAGCATTCCGGTGAGTCATGGCTTCAAGCTCGATTCTCAGGGAGCTTTCTCCATTAATTGAATCACCGGAAACCTCTGATAAAAGGTAATGGCTTCCATTCTTGGTTTCAGGCAGAGCAACAAGTCGCTCCATCTCAAGAAAATCATCCATGAGATCAATTGGAGCAGAAGAGGATGGGAGATTTCTTTTAAATTCCTTTTCATATTTGAATTGATCAAGCTCAGCAATTAGGGCAGACGCCCATGAATCAGAGCAACTAGGCTCACACTTTTTTGGCTCTGAGCTACCACCCATCTTGCGAGTATCAATCTCTCCAAAGCTAAGCCTCTCCCCACTATCTGATTGACTATCTGTGAGAGATTCAACATAAATTGAGGAGGCAGTGGTGGATTTGTGATCATTAACTGAGGATGATTTAAAAACCACGGATTTTAACCTCCGGCATTCAGCCTCAAGCTTGGCCACCTTCTTTATGCTTTCCAAATGTTGCTTGCTGGCTGTCTCAGCTGCCTGTGTACTCAAGTCCCTCTCAATTGTCCTGATTTCCAACTCTTCAGATTGAGATTGGAGCTCAATTTTGAGAGCTGAGTTCTCTTTCTCCAAAGATTCAAGTTTACAGCAAATATCAGGATCAACATGAGCAGGAGATTCAGGTTGAGGAGCTTCTGCTTTGCTCTGGTACACCAGAAGCTGGTTCTCAAGTTTGAGTTTGGTGGTTTCCCACTCACGGGTTTTCTTCACAACAGCTTCCTGGATCTTTTGCTCCTGCTCCTCTCTTGCTTGTCTTAGCTGCCGAACAAGTTCTTTGAGGGCACCATCAAGATGGCTTACCCGATCTTCAAGTACAGAATTTTCCTGAACTGCAGAATCAAGTTGCTGCTTCAGAGCAACCACTTCATTTTCAGCCTTCTCCCAACCTAGAATTATATTAAAATGAAAGAAATTTCTTAAAGCAGCAAAGAATACAGCAATCATTACCATGTTTGGTTGAGACTTACGAAGTTATAATACAAAACTCCAATTCATGCAAGCCCCTAGATTTGAAACATTATGTGCATATATTCATTGCAACTAACATGCTGCAACCAGACATGGTATTGTGATTGGTTGTCATGAGAATAAGAAATAGCAGAGATGTCCCAAATGTTATGTACTTATGTCATACCTGCAACAGCTTCTTCTGCAACTTTTGCATGCTGCTTCACCAAGTCTTCTTTGGCACTAATATTCACAAGTGCAGCTGATAACTTATCCATCAGGCTCTTCACACTATCATTAACATCTTCAGCACTTGCTACAGCTTTTGATGTGACTTCAGGTGATTGAGTATTATGATTAGGAGATGACTTGAATGCCTCCTGGTTCAACAAAGTAAAGCAAGGTTCAACATGCATAAAAACAAAATTTTGATTTCATGAAATAACCAAAATGATCCCCTAACGGAATAGCTCACAGACACATCCACAATTTGATTCTATGTTATAGGACAGGGAAGAACACATAAGTTTTCTTTGGTTACTAGAAACAGTTATGAAACGATATGCAAACATGAAATTTTATAACAGATTGGGTTGGAGTGGCTGATCTATGAGCATGTATGTGTATTTATTTTCAATCCATTTACTAGTTACAGTTGCCTCTGCTGTAGTAAGGCCATGGATTTTATTCTAGTTCATCAAACAATAACTAAAAATGAAGGCAAAACATAAAAAACTTCAAAATTAAGATTTTCAAACCAGGCTTTTTGCCAAACATGACTTCTTGTGATGAGCCATGTGAATGAGGATCCTGTCTAAAACAAGGTTTATTAAAGAAGACATTGCTGGGGATGCATTTAGGATTAATGTCAGTGTTTCCATTGAGCAAATGAACCCAGAGGAGTATTCCTAGAAACGCTTTAATGCATCCTAGGAACTGCAAATATAATTCTAAACGTACAATTTATTTGGTTACACTGGATATCTTTTTGGGCATTCCTATTATAAACTTTCTTTTTCTTTTTCCTTTTCTTAACCCTGATAAGATTTCTATGACATCATTAAACATCCGTGTTTTCATCAACATAGAAAAATCAATATTTATCACAGAACACAAGGATGTAAGAATTTTCAGAACCCATAGTATTAAAAATGCACCACATCCCAACTAACAGTGCCTCAAACTCCTGTCAATCAAAGCTAAGTTGTTCAAAATCACCTGCCCGAAGTAACAGTTATGTTTGCAAATTACCTTTTCACAATTCTTTTTTTTATTATCAGAGATTACCTTTTCACAATTCCTAACATGTTTCATTAACATGAAGAGTAGAAGTCCTGATATTGAATGACTGACAAGCAGACTATTATCTAGAGATTGGAGATCTAAATAGCCAACCTTCCTTATGCTCTGCAGGGCCTTCTCAAAACTATACTTAAATACTTTAAGAGATCATTTCAACCCCTCCAATGCCTTCTTTGGCAAATATAAGAGCATCCACATCCGGATTTCATATCTCATCTTATTTTACTATCCTAAAAAGCTACTTTATCAATTATACCATACCATTTTACACTACCTCCAACATCCCAACTTTTATTTTCTATTCTACTTATTTAAATAATATTTCTACAAAATAAAATATATATTTTTTCTTTTTTGTTTCTTTCCCAATTTTCCCTCAACCTCAACCTCTATCACCAGGCCTCCACTGCCCAGTCACCACCACTACGCCTCCACCATGCCCATCACACCACCACTGCCCACCAAAATCCCACCGGAGTAAAAACTCATATTAAAAAAAATAAAAAAAAAAATAAAAACCAAAACCCAGAAAACGCAAAACCAGAACCCAAAACGGCAACACAAGCCACCGATCTATTCTTCAACCTAAAATCTTAAATGTGCAAAACCAAAATGGCAACACAAGCCATCTATCCCACTCCAAATCAAATACTCGATCCTCTCGTACCCCACGAACCCCACGAACTCAAACCCAATCTCCTCGAACCCAAGTACGATTCCACCACCTGAACCACAATTTGCCACGATCTCCACAATTAGACCACAATCTCCACGATCAGACCAGGCTGGGTGAGACAGTGGAGACAGTGGCCAACGACGGCCTGGGCTTGGCGTTGCTGGGCAATGGTGGCCAACAGTGGCCTGAGGGAGAGCAAAGGGAGAGGGAGAAGTCTGAGAGAGAGAGAGACGTGGGAGACATAGTTTGAGAGAGTGGGAGAGTCAGGCCTTCAGATGAGAGAGAAAGATAATAAAATAATAGTTTTTGTTTTAGAATTGTGCTACAGTGCAATTCTACATGTAGAATTGCACTGTAGCACAATTCTAAATTTTTTTGCAATAGTTGCATTATACAAGTCCGGATGCGGAGGTTATTTTGTGCTTATATGTTAAATTGAAGCAAGATATGGCATATGCCATTTGGGCTGCAGATGCTCTAAAGACATGAAAAAGATCACAGCAAGAGGACACATCATTCCTACAGATTTCATGTAGATGATGAGGGAAGCTCTCCAAAGAAAAGAAGTTTGAGCTGAACATTTGTCAATGAGCCAAGTTTTGTACACTTATCATAATTCCAGCCAGTTGTTTGCCATAATCATACCGGTTGCACTTGGTAAATATGTATGCAACTCAGCTACTGACCAAGTATGTTTTATGGAAGTCGTATTCTCTTGCCTCAGACATGACATTTTAACCATTACAATGCAAGAAGCAGAACATAAAAGAGTTTTGAGGGGGAAAAAAACAGGTAATGATACCTACAAGATAACAAGATATAACACAAGGGACACTCTTCAACAGGAAATGTCACTAAATGTTGCACATTTGCAGGCTTATCAAGGCAAAACAGAAAAAGTTTAAGTGCAAAGCTATATATATAGTGGAAAGACATCTCCTATCAACTTGGCTTAATCTGGTTTCTTATATACAGGACACACTCATTCATTCAAGATACTTAATTCATGATGTCCTTATTTTCTAGGAAATTAATTACACTACAATAATAGGGTGGGGGCATTTAGAAGTTATAAGAGAGGATGGCCAAGCAATCAACGCATATGACTGCAATTTATTCATACTTCAATTCTCAGATCAGAAGACACTCAATTACAGAAATTGAGAGAAATACAGTCAGAACTCAGAAAGCCAACAAATAACCACGTTGAAATTCAATCACAATTAATCTGTCTAGCAGGTTCATATGTTAAAAGGTTGATGCCCAAAATTTCATAATGGCAAGAATCAAACAACAATTTCAAACTTATGAATTATCAATGAAATTTGAAGTGGTTAAGTAATTCAAAGGAAAAAAAAATACCAAGTTTCAGGCATCAAAGGAAATAGTAGGAATGCAGAGAAACATGGGTTCTTGTGGTCGTTATCAGTTGGTTAGTGCGTTAAAGGCTACATAGTATCATCCAAGCTACCTAATAGTCAAATTGAACACAAACTTGGCTGTAGTTGCATACCTGATCATCTGAGTATCTCTCTGAATGCGAAGATATCGAACCTGAACTCTCAGTTTCACCAGGGCTTTTGTCAGAAGACTTCCTCTTCCACAACCATTTCCTTTTTTCCATTGTGAGCTCCAATTGTCTAACGCCGACTAGCACATTACACAGAGTTCACTGCCACACACAGTTCCAACATTTATCAACAGGTCACTGAAAGCCCATCATAAAATCCTCCTCCAATTACTGGGAAAAACAGTCAAGTAAAACAAATATCCAATGGGAAGTTAGCAACAGTGTTCCTTATGGTTAAATAACAGAACTCACACCAGAACAGTCAAGCCTTTGACAAGCAGATACACATATTCCCTTCAACAAACTCATCAATTTATACAAAAAGTGACTTGGCTTATCATTCTCCCAGCTTTGCTTCAAATCCACCCAAGTTACCATCCAACCCCAACCACAAAAATGTAGGACATCCAAAGAACTAAAATGGATTTACTTAGTTTAAAAACCCAAATGCTAATTTAAGTCTCTAGTCTCTAGGATATAAAACACAAATTTTGAAAATAAAGAATTCCCAGCTTTTACTCACATGTAACACCTTGAATGGTTTCTGAAACACCCCTCAAGCTGTGAAGTTACAAGGAACCCAGTACTTGAATCACAAAATGAGAAAACTTCCCAGCTGATAAAACTAATAAAATTCCCCCCCCCAAAAAAAAAAAAAAAAAAAAAAAACACAACCAATATGATAAATCAAAACTAATGAAACAGTGGTTAGTAATAAAATATATAACACAGAAATGAAAGAATTCTCAATTTACAATTCAAAAATGTCCCAAATTTGAGTGACCCAGCAAAGCTAAAAGAGCACAAAACCTTACTAATTTTCCCAAAAAGGCAATAAATAATAATTAAAACCAATAATTTATATAAAAATATAAATCATAGATATTATATTTTTAAACCGTAAAAAAAAATTAAAAATAAAGAAGAAGAAGAAGAAGAAGCAAGACCCAGATGAAATACCTTTGACTGGGAGACCAAAAACAAGCTGGAGATTGGACAGAAGTAGTTTTAAATGAAAACAAAAGATGGGTTCAGTTCAGACTTGAGATTTAAGATTTCAGAAACATAAATAAAATAATATTTTGACAATAAAAGGTAACTCTGCAAAAATCTCTGGAATGTCAGTGAGCATTCAAATATGCAATAAAAACAACCAAGTAACAGATAATGTGTGGGCTTCTATTGCTTGTTTTCCACTTTACCTTTTTGTATTCTCTTTTTTGTTTTCCAATTATATAAAAAAGAGTGGAGCATGTGATTTGGGTTTTGGGATATGAACTCAGGAGTCAGAACTATGAAGGATGTGAGATTGGAGTGTACAGAGTGAGTGAGACCACAAAAGACCCACTTTTTCAGCTTTTTTGTATTTGGAAAATTAAATTAAATTATAGTATTTTCACTATTTTGTTTTTAATTTGCGTTTTGAAAATTTAGCTGCCCTTATTCCCGCCCTTGGATAAGGTTTTTTGTATTAATTAAATACAAGTTTTCTTTGTTGCAGATATAGAGAGAGGCTCTCCCTCTATCTCTATCTCTATGTGTGTCTTTTTACTCTCTACTGTGTCTGTGTCTGTGTCTGTGTCTGTGTCTCAGTTTTTCAAAAAAGTGTTGCATAAAATAACTCCATTTGTCTTAGCATAATCATTATAAGAAGGCACACTCACAGTGGACTTAATTTCATGGACGTTGGATTTGATGCCATTTTCATGATCTAGTCTGGATTCATGATCTAACGGTGGAGAAAGGGTGAGATGGTAGGACCCACTTTTAAAATTGGATTGTTTCAAAATTGAAGTTACAGAAGGGTCACCATCTACCATGTCATTGTAGTTTTTCCTTTTTTAGTTTAAAACTGTAGCTTTTGATGGCTAGTTTTGAATTTCTTGACAAGGATCTTCATCTAATAGCTATGAGTTATAGCAGTCAATTTCTGGAGCCATTTTTGACCCCTAATTAAAAAAGGAACATACAACTTTCAAATGCCAATGATGTTAAGCTTATTTTTACCCACTTATAGGCTTATAGCATGCTCTGAATATTTTTGAATTCTATAATCTAAAAATTTTCAATTCAATGTATTAGAGCAACCGCATTAAAGGTTTTAAAATACAAAAAATGGTTAATTTTACGCACTTTAACTAAAAAAATACCCACATGCTTGTAAAATTGTATATATATACAAAAGTACTACAGTAACCGTGCATATATGCAAGGTTGCTGTAGCTTTGCATTTAATATTTTACTATTTGTTTCTCTCTCTTTCACCTCACTCTCTATTTTGCATCATTGAAGGAAATAATAAAAAAATGTAAAAGAATAAATATTTTATTGGATAAATATTTAAAATAGATAAACTGATGTGGGTGTTTTATAAAAATAGGTGTATAAAATAAAAAAAGTTTTTTTTTTTGGCAAAATAGACAAAAATTTTACACTTTCTAATGTGGTTGCTCTAAGGCTATAAAAAACAAAAGCAAAAATTCAAAACTGACCCTTTAACTTTCAGTTTTTGTCATTTCAGTCCTCTAACTTTCAATTTTGTCATTTCAGTACTCTAGGTTTCAATTTTCGTTAAGTGGCCCTCTAACTTTCAGCTCTTTTTTTTATATAATAATTTTCATAATTAAAAGAAAAAAAAAAAAGAAGAAGAAGAAGAAGAAGAAGAGAGAGAGAAAAAGAAAAAGAAGCAAGTAAGGGGAACAACGTCGTTCCCCTTATCTAAGAAATCAAAACATTGAACATGCCGGAGAAGCCCAATTCATGAACTTGAATCTGAGTCCCAAATGAAATGTAGTCAACAAGAGCGTTTGTTCACGTAAAATAATTTGCAAGTGCACAGAATCGTAACAAGTAGTAAAGTGTTTTTAAAAAACGAGTGTCGAACCCACAAGTATTAATTATGTTATTGAGTACCGAAATTCACTAAATTAATTACTATTTGGAAAAATCGAAAACAAATGTAATGTTCTACTATCTGAATTAAATTAAACTATTTAATAAAAATAAATCTACGAATAAAAAGAATTAAATGATAAGAATAGATCTAGAGTGATTGATTTCACCTAACAAATCCCACACAATTTATCCTTCCTAATTATTAAATTCTAATAATCTCCCGTTGATGATTAAAAACTCCTTAAATATTCAATATCTTCTCTCGAATAATATCAAAAATATCTTCAACTAACAATTCCATATCTCTATGTGAATTTAATTAATTGGAGACTCATTACGTACTTTGAATTTTTTGAAAAATCACACTAGTCGCGGTAAAGAATCTCTACTTTCGCTCAACTAATGGTGTTTAATTCTAGAACTAAAATAACAAATCACCTCTCGATCTCATTGTAATTCAATTGATCAAACTATAATTTGTAAAAAATAGTAAGCATTAAGAATAAGAATTAAACACTCAATCATGGAAATATTAAAAATAAAATAACTCAAAAAATAAATTGTGTGTTCATTGCTAGACTACATCAATGATCTAGAAAATAAAATTTAGTTCATAATAAAATTGAAAAAAATAAAATAAAACTTATGTCTTTCATCTGCATTGGTTGATCAACATGAAGCTCTCGCCTTTGTCCTCAGATCCTCCTCTTCATAAAGACTCCCAAAAGCAAATTCTTCTATGCGGCACCTCCTTTTCCTCTCAGGTTTCTCATCTCCTCTTTTTACCCTAAAGAGCCTTTAAATAGGTCAAGGAATCTTATTACAAGTTGAATTCCCGTTTTGAGAAAATCCCAGATTTTTAGGCTTTATTTAACTGAAGATTTTGGCCCATTTAAATTCAGAATTCGGACTTTTGGTAAACTACAAAGTTGTAGCCTTTTAAGTTAAATTTCCAGCCCAACTTGAATCATCTCAATTGGATATCTGAGCCGAAAGTTATGCCAAAAATACTAACTGATGTGCAGGCTAAAATCCTAATCCGAATTGGACTTGAATTTAATTGGCTTAGCCCCACTTTGCATGTAAATCCCTTGTTACCTGCAACACAAAGATATTATATAATCAGTAATAAAATAACATAAAAGTAAGGCTAAATATGTAGATATGTGAGTACTTTTTTTGTATATATTTCATGCACATCAAATACCCCCAAACCTAAAATTTTGCTAGTCCTCGAGCAAAACAGATAAAGACTAAAACAAAACAAAGAAAATATCCTAACTAATCCACTTTCGCTGGAAATTTCGATTGCATTTAGCATATGCAACAAGCCTTTAAACCCCTAACTTACACTAGTGGATGAGTTGTAATCTCGTGAGAGTTTGCAGGGAATATACCCACAAAATTCTTAGAATGAATACTAAAATAAACAAAACAAAGAAAATCCAAATTTTTTTTTTTTTTTGGAAATAAACACTACAAATGCTAAAGAAATTTCTCATGCCATCAAAACTCAATGTGAGTGAAAAGTGGTAGCCAACCCAAACATACTCTTAGTTTTAGAATAAACTTGACTCGAATTTCTATTTGAAAGTATGCTTCAACTCATACATTTCTAGTGTTATCACTCAACAAATGAAATCACTCTAAAATGGGTGTGTAACACTCTCAACAATATATGTGAGTGGAATAATGTAAGCAAAATAAAAATCTCACATGTAAATCACATAAAAAATGCTTAATCAAGAAAGAACAAGCAGTCTCATGAAAAGATGCCAAAAAGAATTTATACCACACTTTTTATTCAATCATATCAATATCTGAACTACACAATCTTCAAGATTAATTAAGGATTTTATTAGGACGTAATGTATGATAAAAGTAAAGGGAATGAAATAAAAATGGGTAAAGGTAAACATAAGAAGTGTTTTCAAGATTTGTTGGAATGTCAATTCTTTTTGGAATTTCCATTCAACATTTTTTTCAACTCTTCTTCTTCAAAGCAATACTCTTTTACATTTCACTTCTCAAAATTTGATGAGAACCCTTTTTATTTACTTCTTTTTGACATTTTTCCCTTTTTTTTTTTTCTTACTTCAAGTCGTCACTTATCTTTTGACGTGAATGTAGCCATTTGTGATGGATGCACCCAGTTACTCAACAAGTCACAAACTTGAAGTGCTTTTGCATACTCATATTTCAAGTTACGGTTTGACGTAAGAGTAAACATTGGTAATGAATACCCCTAGTTACTAAGCAACTCAAAACATTGGAGTAAATGGAACTTTGTACAATTTTTTTTT
>NW_027069614.1:959485-1000010 GCF_002906115.3 Quercus suber
TAACAAGTAGTAAAGTGTTTTTAAAAACGAGTGTCGAACCCACAAGTATTAATTATGTTATTGAGTACCGAAATTCACTAAATTAATTACTATTTGGAAAAATCGAAAACAAATGTAATGTTCTACTATCTGAATTAAATTAAACTATTTAATAAAAATAAATCTACGAATAAAAAGAATTAAATGATAAGAATAGATCTAGAGTGATTGATTTCACCTAACAAATCCCACACAATTTATCCTTCCTAATTATTAAATTCTAATAATCTCCCGTTGATGATTAAAAACTCCTTAATATTCAATATCTTCTCTCGAATAATATCAAAAATATCTTCAACTAACAATTCCATATCTCTATGTGAATTTAATTAATTGGAGACTCATTACGTACTTTGAATTTTTTGAAAAATCACACTAGTCGCGGTAAAGAATCTCTACTTTCGCTCAACTAATGGTGTTTAATTCTAGAACTAAAATAACAAATCACCTCTCGGTCTCATTGTAATTCAATTGATCAAACTATAATTTGTAAAAAATAGTAAGCATTAAGAATAAGAATTAAACACTCAATCATGGAAATATTAAAAATAAAATAACTCAAAAAATAAATTGTGTGTTCATTGCTAGACTACATCAATGATCTAGAAAATAAAATTTAGTTCATAATAAAATTGAAAAAAATAAAATAAAACTTATGTCTTTCATCTGCATTGGTTGATCAACATGAAGCTCTCGCCTTTGTCCTCAGATCCTCCTCTTCATAAAGACTCCCAAAAGCAAATTCTTCTATGCGGCACCTCCTTTTCCTCTCAGGTTTCTCCTCTCCTCTTTTTACCCTAAAGAGCTGTTAGAAATTTAGACCCCTTAAACCAATCAGATTAACCTAGTTAATTAGCCAAGTGATTAACTTAGTCAAATTATGCAGTTCTAGGTTATCACAAACATACAATCATATCAAGAATATAAAGCAGCGGAATAATAAATACTACAATGATATGATCACCCAGGAAACCACACGATAAAAACTTGGGGAGGATTTGACCTAGCTATTCTCAAGGTAAACCTGAATTCACTATCTTGAAAGAATCAAAGTTCATACAAAAGGACTTACAAGCTCCCTGCTTAACTTCCTAATGCTACCCACCAATAGAACTTACTGACACGACCACGTGCAAACTCCGAATCCACGGACTCCTTCTTTCTTGGATTCTTCGATCAGCTACAAGCACCCACACTTGTTATTCTTTAAGCTCCAATGGCAGCAACCTTGTTGATCATCAAGATATAGATAATATCTCTACCTTGAAAATCCTAAGTTTATGTGAAGGAAAGCTCTTCATAAATCTCACAAGAGATTCACACAAACAGTAAAGTATGAGCAACAAAGACTTAGAGAGGTTTGGGTACAAAACCCTAAAAATAAAAGGAGGCACAAGAGGCACTCTAATCTCTCTCTACAAAGTCTCAAAAACGTTCTAGGGTTTCCCTTATATATAGGAGAGTTTTACTTGAACCTCAAGACATTTAAATAGAGTTTGGGCTGAGTTGGAATTCTGCAGAAAAACGTTCTGGCCGACTTTCGATCGATCGAGTCTAATTTTCGATCGATCGAGCCAAACCAAAAGTAACTAATACTTCTGCAGCCACTCGATTCCAACTTTACATAAGAGACACAACTTTGAGCAAGCCTAAACAAGACTAAACAACTTGTTTTGATTATGATTTGCCAACAATACACATTAGAGTTCTAAAGACATAAATTCCTAAATCTTTAGAACCTAGCAAGAGCCTTTAAATAAGTCAAGGAATCCTATTACAAGTTGAATTCCCGTTTTGAGAAAATCCTAGATTTTTAGGCTTTACTTAACCGAAGATTTTGGCCTATTTAAATTCAGAATTCGGACTTTTGGTAAACTACAAAGTTGTAGCCTTTTAAGTTAACTTTCCAGCCTAACTTAAATCATCTCGATTGGATATCTGAACCGAAAGTTATGCCAAAAATATTAACTGATGTGCAGGCTGGAATCCTAATCCGAATTGGACTTGAATTTAATTGGCTTAGCCCCACTTTGCATGTAAAGCCCTTGTTACCTGCAACACAAAGATATTATATAATCAGTAACAAAATAACATAAAAGTAAGGCTAAATATGTAGATATATGAGTACTTTTTTTGTATGTATTTCATGCACATCAGCGTTCTCGGGCAACAAGCCAATGGCACGCTGCATGCCTCAAAGCCGATTTGACATAGCCCATCTCCTCCTCAATCATGCAAGTATCGAGCACGAAAACGAAAACTGGGGAGAGTGTATTGAATGGTGGTGTGTTGAGCATAGAGTTCGCCATGGAGATTGGTATCAGAGATCATGGAATAGTAAGGAGGGAAATGGTTGCGCTGGTAACATAAAGGGTAGATCTAGATCTTGGCGGTGAAGATGATGCAAGCGTAAGGGTTGAGAACAGAGGCATAGGTTTTGCAACAAAGCGGAGCGTATGAGAGCATGGGGATGTCAGGGTGAGGGCGAATTGGAGAAATGGAGGCATCGAGTGGGATTACACACTTGCTCGCTTCAACCTTCGTTTGTGGCCACATGTTCCAACTCATCTGAACTCCGTTGATTCCCTCTGGATTTGTGTTCATCATTTTCAACATGTTTTCTTTTCTTTTTTTTTTTCTTTTCTTTTTTTTTAGTTTTCTTTTAACTATGAATTTTTTTAAAAAAAAAGTCAAAATGGCATCGTTTTGGTCACTTAACGGAAAAATATAACTGAGTTATAATGGAAGACTACATTGACAAAAATTGAAATTTAGAGGACTAAAATAACAAAACTGAAAGTTAGATGACTGAAATGACAAAAGCTGAAAGTTAGAGGGTTAGTTTTGGATTTTTGCCAAAAACAAATAACTTTTGAATAAAAAGGTTGCACTTGCATCCATTCCTCGTTCATAATCCTCGCTTGGCAACAATTTATTTTTGATAGCTTATTTATATAATGTAAAAAGTTATAGTTTGTCAAAATATTGTAATGTAAATGTGTGACAAAAAGCTAGCTTATTTCTTAAAAAACCTAAAAGTTAATTATTTGCAAAAAAAAAAAAAAAAAAAAAAAATACAAACAAACAAACAAAAAAAAAAAAACAAACCAAATACTTCAAAAATAGGCAAAAGCCAAAGGCCAATTGTTAAATTTGTAGTCCAAATTGTAGGGTCATACATACCTACAATTCTACCGACCCAAAAATAGTAGATTGTAACATGATCACTTAGAACTTATGAGAGTAAAGAATCAAATTGTAGGATCATTCAATCACACTCAAAAAAGAAATTTGAATCAGTCTGACAAAAAACCAGTACCTCCAATAATACTAGTGACCTAATAGCAAAAAACAAAAACCTATTTACATCCTCAAATACTATTTACCTATTTACCAACCTATCTAATAATACGCTCAAAATTTCAATTCTTTTTTTTTTTTTACATACAACCCAATAAAATAATGTAAAACAATAAAATAATATAAATACTGTCTCTCTCTTCAATCTTCCCTTTCTTCCAAAATGCCTCTCTTTCTCCACTGTAAATCTAACTAATCACCACCGACAACAACCACCACTGAACCACCAAACTAGCCACTCAAACCACAAATCAATTCTGAAACTAACCCAAGATCAAACCCACGACCCACAACCCATTCAAACCTAATGCAACCATAGAAACAACATCACCAACCACTTTACAACACCACCAAAAACAACCCAAGACCTACAACCCATTAAAACCTACGACCCACAACCATTCAAACGTAAGCCTCAAACATCGATTAACAAATGCACGACCCACGACAGCAAATCCATTACCCATTGCGAGCAAAACCTAGACCCATGCGGTAAACCCATGACCAACGGCTAGCAAAACCCAAAAACAATATTCAAGCCGCTTGTCGGTTGCCTTCAAGCTTCTACCATCACGTCTCCTTTAAGCTTCTACCTCCCTGTTGCCACCAAAAGGACTGAATTGAATGGTGAGAGTGGAGACCTATAAGAGAAGGGAGATATGAATGGGTGAGTGAGCAAAAAAGAGAGAGAAAGAAGAAGAGATGAGGTTTTTTTTTTTTTTTTTTTTTAAATATTAAATGAAGAGTTAAAAAAACCTACTTTGAATAAAAAAAATATTATGGTAAACAATGTATTGTCACTATCAGTTACATTATAATTCAATTTAGTCTATAACATTTCAATTGTGTCAATTTGGTCCCTAACCTTTTAGTGCCAAGTAAATTTAGTGTATGACGTTATTTGATGGAAATTGTTGACATACTAACAACCAAAATAAAAAATTAGCTTCCGTTGATGTGGCAATAAACTAGTTTTTTTATTTGGGTCATTTGTCATGTAAAAATTTCCATCCAAAAGATAATAAAATAAACTAAATTACATATAANGCAAAATAGCAACTGGGAGGGTGTTACACCCCTAATACTAATGCCATTATGAGTATTGAAGTGTCAAAATTATCCTTGGTGAACTTAAAATCTCTCTCTCTCTCTCTCTCTCTCTCTCTCTCTCTCTCTCTCTCTATATATATATATATAAACCTCACTCTTAAACTCAAAAAATCCGCATTCACTATTCAGTAACTAAAAATCGCATAGCCATCTCTCTGATTATTCCATGGATGTTAATGCTGGAATTGACATAGATGACAAAATGGATGATATTGATAATGATTATGATGGTGGTTGTAATAAGATCCTAAGAATGGATGATAAAAAATTCACTTCACCTTATTATTCGTATTGCTTTTTGCATTTCATTCTATAGTTAACTAATTTATATTTGCTAACTTATTTTGGATTTTGAACATAGAACTTGGAAAGCATTTCCATATGTATTGATAGTTTTTTTAATAGGCATATGTATTGATGTGATACTTTGTTGCAAATTAAAGTTTTCCTAAACTTTTTGAATTCGTTGTGTTAAAACTTAAGCATATTTGTTATGTTAGTATAGATGTGATATATGGTATAACAAATGACATCATACTGATGCAAATATTTTTTATTTTTTATACATAGACGAATTCATAATTTATGTGATTATTTCAACATAAAAAGTCACTACCATTGTGTTTTTTCCTATTTTTTCCAACAAAAAGATAAGATCTTATGATCCATGATTTGATTATACGATTTACAATCCCACCTACTTGGCTACCTCTCATGATCTTGCATAAGATCTCGACTTTGACAACCTTGCCAAACACATCATCAATTCTCTACTGTTAGGCTGTATTTGGTTTGCCAGAAATTGATTTTCAAAGAATATTTTCTGCAACAAGTGTTTAGGGCAACGGAAAATGTCGATCAACTGGAAACTTTTTTTCGGTTGACCATAAAATAAAACCACTTATGGCAGAAAATTGGTTTATGCTTTCATTTTTTATAAACAAATTTTATTATTATTATATATGCTTAGGAAATGAAAAAAAAAAGGTGAGAAAATAGTTGAAAATATGTTTTCCATAGAATTTTCAAGAATGCAATCAAACATTTGAAAATATTTTTCGAAGTATTTTCAAACACATAGCCAAACATTTGAAATTAATTTTTTTTTCAAAAATATTAAACATTTTTCACCTGAAAATATTTTAGGTTGAACCAAACACCACCTAAATTCAAACATCAAGACCGCATCATTTTTTCAATGTTTTCTAAAGTGACAAGTGACGAGGCTATGCTCCTATGCCTATGTGGAATAAGGGATAGTAATAGTATTAGGGTTTTATCAACTTATGCCCTAAGGATAAATATTAATAAATCATTTTAGGAACCATTTTATAGAAAAATGAAAAAGTTACTAATTAATTTGACAATTTTTTCAATTTTTTATAAAAAGTTTCCTAAAATAGATGGTTAATGTATAGTAGGGCCGACCTTAGGCCTAGGCCAATTAAGCTATTGCTTGGGGCCCCCTATGACCCTACTAGAGAAAGGCCCCAAATTTGGGGGCAACAATTGTTTTTTTTTTTTTTTTAAGTTTTATATATAAATATTTTTGGGAGATATTAAAAAAATTTTAGTTTACATTTTTTTTCACTATTAAGAGAAAGGCCCCAAATTTGGGGGCAACAATTGTTTTTTTTTTTTTTTAAGTTTTATATATAAATATTTTTGGGAGATATTAAAAAAATTTTAGTTTACATTTTTTTTCACTATTAAAAAAGCCCAAAGAATTAAGTAATGTTAGAGATAGAGATAAGACAAATTTTACTATATAACTTTTATTTATTTATGTATTTATTTTTATACAAGATAAAAATTCTACTCTAACCTATCTAAGTGTATATGTGTATGAAACTCGCTCATAGAGACTTGAACATTAGCTCTTATTCTCCACACCCCACAAACACTTATATCAGTGGAATGACCATTGCGTTAAGGGTGTGTGGTGGTCTATATAACTTTTATAATTTGATGTGACAATGAATATGATAGGTGAATTTCAATAAACTATTGAATACATTTTTGAATGAATTTTTGTGATTGGTGATATATCTTTGTAATTCTTATGTTATAAATTTTATAATATCTCTAGCATTTTTGAAAGCTTCATGTCACTGATCACATCAGTTATAATATCAATTTGTACTAAATTTTGGTATAATTTTTAGCATTTTCTCCCCAAAAAAAATCATATTAAAAGTAAAAAGAATTATTTTTTTATAAAATTATTATTTAAAATGCTAGTTAAATACTATTTAAGTAATAACATAAAGATTCTATTTGAAGATTTCGCCACGTTTGGGTCGGCCTGCCTACTAGACCCATAGTATTATAAGTATATAACATTTCCAACTTGGGTTGGGCCAATAACTATTGCATTGCAATTTAGGATCCAGATTATAATATTATGTGGGCCAAAATGGCCCAATACCACTTATTTTTGAAATTTTTAGGAAAAAAACATTGTTTCGGAAATAAATAGGAAACTACCACTTTTTCAAGAACTCGAGTTTCAGAAACTCGAGTTCCTCTCAATTTTGCCACCGTGGGGCTGCTGAGCTGGAATTTGGGCGAATAAAAAAAATTATGTGGTACTCGAGCTTGGTAAACTCGAGTTCCATGCAACACACCACTCGAGTATACCAGGCTCGAGTACGTTTTATAAATAAAATGGAAAAAAAAATAATTTACACAGTACTCGAGTACCGTGTAAATTTTTTTTTTTTTTTTTTTTTGTTTTTTTTGTTTTTTGTTTGGGGATAATCGACAAATAAACATAAAGATAAAAGTAAGTGGCTTTTTTTTATGTTTTTATTTATTTAAACAGAAGCATTGTAAAATATAGAGATTTTAATTTCAAAATATGAATTTAATTTCTACATTAATTAAAATTGTTCATTGTTTTCTCATAAAAATTATTCACTATTTTCTGTATAAACTATTTATACGATTTTGCATAAAATTATTTTCTGTTTAGCATTATTTAAGAAATTGTTCACTCTCTTTTCAGCATAAATTATTTTCTGTTTACTGTTTAAAAAATTGTTCACTGTTTTCTCATAAAACACCTAGTGAAATCGTGTTTTCTAAATTTAAACACCAAATCTAAATGCTTTTTCATGTTTGAATTTCACAATAATCGAATATATTTTTCTGCATTGATAAAATTTGTTTCTACATTAATAAAATTTGCTCTCTGCACATCATATTTACTGTATATTCAAATCTACTTACTGCATTCATAAAATCTGTTTTTTGTATTAATTAAAATCGGTCTATTTCCGGCATCATATCCATAGTTAGCGCATTCGTCATAGTTAGAAGCTCCAGCTCCGTATCAAGGTCACGGTCAATATCGTCACTATCATCAATAAGAAAACCCTTAGGCTTGTTATCCAGGAACTTGTTCAGAAATACTGTAATGAAAGGAACATAGGAGTTTTGCGCTAGGTATTTGACCAAATAGGATTGTCCAGTTCCTATAGAACCTATCACTAAAATACCCCTAGAGGGGGATAGGGCTAAGCGGAGCGAAAAGGGTTTTCCATGAGATGGGAAATGAAAACTATTAGCCTCACACGAGGTTTGTGAATAAGTGATTGTCTAATAATGAGCAAGAAATATCCATCTTTCTGCTAAACAAGATGTATTGAACTCATAATTCATTAGATACTTTTTATGAATATCAACTAAGTATCGTAAGTAAATTGCTCCTGGTTGTTCAATCATTTGATAACCAGAGTCATTCTTTGATAAATGATCACTATGAGTCAGACTCAATAGAATTTGATCAATCCTTTTTTCTGTCGTTAAGGTGGAGAACTAAACCAAGAATTCTCTTTCTTTATCATCAATCGAATCACTGTTCGAGACCCAGGATTCTATTTGATCATCAATCCAATCACCGTTCACGTTTTTCTTTTTCTTATCAATGAATAGATCTCTTTACTTGTATGACTTAGACGTCTCGTATTTCTCGAAAAAGCGATTCGATTGATGGGATTTGGTATGATACTCATGAGATCGATGAGATTGATATTCAAATATTTCTTCTTAGAACGTATTGATTTGACCCCATAAGCGGGCCTACTGCCCCATAGCATGTTGCCGCGGAAGCATAACCCCGTATTTCTTCTATAGAATCTCCTAATTGTTCCAGAGCAACTAGAAAGAGATTCTTTAACCAGAAAAAATTCAGCTCAGATGTAGGATACCTATCCAGAAGTTTTCGCAACTCAATCATGTATGATGGAATCATCAAAGATTTGACCTTTTCAAATTCTATCTGTAACTCACTATAGGCTCGAGAAACAAAGAGAAGATGTGTACGAACGAGATATCCAGCAACAAGAAGAAGGAAAAGGATTGCATAGAGGAACTCCCGAACATTTTGTGATCTCAGATGTGTCGATATCAATGGTGACTCATTATTTCGATGAATCATTTCTTCGGACAAAAGAAGATTATGTAAACACTTACTCGAAATCTCACTTATCAGATTCCATTGTGGAAGACACAATTTTTTCTGAAGAATTCGCCATGATATATTTGATCCATGCATAATATCATGAAAAATGGATACAAATTTTTGGCTGCTACGTAGTATCGGCAATAGGTCTGAAAAAGTATCTAAAAATATCAAATTTAGATATTTGTACCCTGTCGAAGTAAGGAACCATGGCATATATGTTTGGAATAGATTCCATTTTGAGAGAGTTGAAAAAGCACTATCTCGTTGAAAGGTTCTATACATCTGCCCTTTCTCAAGGCATTTCTTTAGACAAAGACTCCGTTTTTCCTCTTTTCGGATGGTAAATATTTCTCAAAACATGGAGTGCGAATCAAACCCATGTTTGAATTGAAATTGAGATACTGCTGCAAGTTCTTCCCCTCTGAATCAGATAAATCCATTGGAATTCCTATCTAAATTAACAGTAATAGAGCCGCAGCCGCTTAGATATTACATATATAACTAATTAATATTTAATATTACATATACATGTGTTTCTTGGATAACGTAAATCAACCATTCATATCTTACATTCAATCGGATTATAGAATCATTCTTCGAAACATTCACAAGAGTTGTCTTATACTAATTAGAGTACATACATCTAGTTAGGCCCCCCTAACCAATCCATTTTTTTTTTTATAAATTTGAATTTAGTTTTTTGTATACAAATAGTACGAATTTGTTGAAAAATTTGAATTCGTTGAGTGTGTAAAATCGTGAAAATTCAAATGAAAGTTGAAGAACATACCAAATTGAGTAAACTTAATGGAAAATTAATTACATTAGATGTACAAATCATCCAAATTCGTACTATCTGTACATCTAATGTACACAATTTTTCCTTGAGTTTTCACAGTTTTGTACATTCAACGAATTTAAATTTTTAAACAAATTCATACATCTATACATCTAACGTACATACTTTTCCATTGAATTTTCATTATTTTGTACTTTCAACGAAATCAAATTTCTCAACAAGTCAAGACTATCTGTACATCTTATGTACACCTTCACGATTTGGTAAGTTCATTGATTTTCCATCAATTTTTTTCGAATTTCTACATTCAACTAATTCGAACTTTTTTACAAATTCGAATTTTTCGAGGCATTTACCGTTAGGTGATTTATACGAATCATTCATTTTTCTTTCATGGAGTTTGTCCATTATTCATATGGTTACATATTTAAAAAAACACAAAAACCATTTAAGTGCAATAACTGTGCCAATGCTAAAAACAGTTTATGTAGAAAACAGTGAACAATTTTTATGAGAAAACAATGAACAATTTTAATTAATGCAAAAAACAGATTTTATGAATGCGGTAAGCAGCTTCGAATATATAATAAACATGATGTGTAGATTGCAAATTTTATCAACCTAGAAACAAATTTTATCAATGCAGAAAAACAAATTTGATTATTGTGAAATTTAAACATGAAAAAGCATTCAGATTTGGCTTTTAAATTTAGAAAATACGATTTCACTAGGTGTTTTATGAGAAAACAGCGAACAATTTTTTAAATAGTGAACAGAAAATAATATACGCATAAAAGAGAGTGAACAAGTTTTTAAATAATGCTGAACAGAAAATAATTTTATGCAGAATGCTAGATATAGTTTATGCAGAAAACAGTGAACAATTTCTATAAGAAAATAGTGAACAGTTTTAATTAATGCAAAAAACAGATTTTATGAATGCAGTAAGTAGATTTGAATATACAGTAAATATGATGTGCAGAGAGCAAATTTTATTAATGTAGAAACAAATTTTATCAATGCAGAAAAATATATTCGATTATTGTGAAATTCAAACATGAAAAAGCATTCAGATTTGGTGTTTAAATTTAGAAAACACGATTTCACTAGGTGTTTTATGAGAAAACAGTGAACAATTTTTTAAACAGTAAACAGAAAATAATTTATGCTGAAAAGAGAGTGAACAATTTCTTAAATAATGCTAAACAGAAAATAATTTTATGCAAAATTGTATAAATAGTTTATACAGAAAATAGTGAATAATTTTTATGAGAAAACGATGAACAATTTTAATTAATGTAGAAATTAAATTCATATTTTGAAATTAAAATCTCTATATTTTACAATGCTTCTGTTTAAATAAATAAAAACATAAAAAAAAAACCACTTACTTTTATCTTTATGTTTATTTGTCGATTATCCCCAAACAAAAAACAAAAAAAAAAAAAAAAAATTACACAGTACTCGAGTTTGGTAAACTTGAGTACTGTGTAAATTATTTTTTTTTCCATTTTATTTATAAAACGTACTCGAGCCTGGTATACTCGAGTAGTGTGTTGCATGGAACTCGAGTTTACCAAGCTCGAGTATCACATAATTTTTTTTAATCGCCCAAATTCCAGCTCAGCAGCGCCACGGTGGCAAAATTGAGAGGAACTCGAGTTTCTGAAACTCGAGTTCTTGAAAAAGTGGTACTTTCCTATTTATTTCCGAAACAGTGTTTTTTTCCTAAAAATTTCAAAAATAAGTGGTATTGGGCCATTTTGGCCATATTATGTGTTAATGGTTTCAAAGAAACACCCATGAAATTTAAATGGGCTTGCTGGAGTATGCACTATGCACCTTGTTACACAAAAACGCATTGATGCAGAGCCCATTAGGTAAATACTAAATAGGGCTTTTGGGACCTTGGGTAGTAGTACGGAGGAGGGTATTATACCTTTCAAATGCTTTTGTGCGGTGGCCGATGAGAATCTAGAAACAACCAGTTGGATTGTCTTTTGTTGAGGTGTCAATTCAAGATTTGTCAGCTTCAGATACATTAGTTCCAACTTGTATTTTTGCAGGATCTGGTATTATCAGTTTATAGTGTGTGGTGCACATTCCCAACAAAAATTGGACGACTAATAATGTGTCCTTTCTCAGGATCCTCCTTGCATCTGATTCTTGACCGCAAATTCATTGCATAAAAACCGAGTCGGCATCTTGCTCTAACAACAAGTACTACTGGCCTTATGTTACACTCAATTGAGTCAACACAAGTCATAGTGGATTGGTTGGTTGCTAGGGAAAATATTTCTTGCGTATCTTTTTTTTTTACTGATATTTCTAGTATATCTTCAATGCCCATAAATTGGGAAAGGTTTTGCTGCTATTGCCGCAGGCCCGCAGGGATATGTGACAAAAAAGAAAAAAAAGAAAAAGAGACATGTAATGCGTTAAAGTGTCATTTGTAATGCATATAATTAAATAGACTTTATATACCTCTTTATGCAGCAAAACCTTTCTCATTATTTCTTTTCACAATTTTTTTTTTATTTGATAGAATTTTAATCTATGTATCTGTTCAGATGATTATTTATTTTCACAGCTAAATTATAAATTACACATTTTATTTTTTTAAAAAAATTTAATTCATTTATATAATTTTTGATTTATTCATTTCACTCTTATAACTTTTATTTTTATTCAATTAATCATTCCATCTAATTTTATTAAATGATTATTTTTTTTGGGTTTTGTTTTTAAAATTTCTTACAATAAAAAAATTAATAAAATAAATTATTTTATTGAGAAAAAAATTTTTTAATTAATGATTGGGCTGTGATAAGATTTTGTTGCTGGCATGTGAACATTGGGAAACGCTAACGCTAAATATTTGTTTGGTATTTCCATACCTCTCCTTTTAATACACCACATGTATTTGGTGCCAAAAGAACCCAAATCGAATCTCCCGTTTGCCCCTAACCTCCTTCAGATGGAGCAAGTTTTAGCCCCTCATTTGTCCTCTTGAGACAAATTCAGCCACAAAGCTTGAAACAATTTTCCAAAATTTACGTCTCAACAAAAAATAAGGGGGCCCATAACAATAAATAAACAATCTTGTGCTCGAGATTGTGAAATCACAGCACGAATAAGCCAAGAGAAAACATCAACAACCGGTAAAACAACACCTTTTTTTACAGCAAAGCTAAACCCTCAATTGTGCCCCTAGTTGGCGTGCATTTATAATTCCATAAAATTTAGGAGGGGTTTGGTACATGCATTTAAAAATATGTGTTTTGTTATTTGAAAATATGTGTGGAAATACGTGTATGCGAAAAAGTGTGTGAAAATACATGTATGTGAAAAAGTGTGTGAAAATACATGTAATGTTGTTTAAAAACTAAAAACATATGTTTGAGGGAGTACCAAATGAGACCTTAATGTTTCTCTTTAAATCCCCCACCTTAAGTTCATCCCATTTAATTTGTGATAAGAAAATTAAATATTGGTTGCGATTCGTTACCATGGTTTTCAAACCCGGACCTCACTATGGTTTTTAAATTCGAACCGATCAACATAAAAAAGTTTAAGTTTAAAATGAGAATAATAATATGTTGAGATGTGTTATAATAAAATGAGAATCTGTTAACCCTCTAAAAACAAAATAAGTATAATCTAAATTCTGTAGAGTATACAACCAAGCAGCTTACCTCAATTGTTAAGAGTGCTAAACATGGACATAGGCTCTTAGGGGTCTCAGGTCAATTTGACCCGAGGTTTGAACGATTCAAGAGATTATTTAAAACAACCACAACTGGAGGGTTGTAAAAGAGCCGAATATTTGCAAGTTTATGATTGCTCATTTAATTTTATCTTGAATACAAGTTGATGGTGCCAGAAAACATCCAAGTTCAAACACTCGTCCTTATAGTCGTCCACCTCAGTGCTCAGCTGTGCTTAATACCCTCGTCCCTCCGTTACCACTAATGCCCATGTACGCTCGTCCAGTGTAGGACGAGCGGGCTGCATATCTCGTCCTTCAGTAATGACGGACGAGATGGGTAATAGAGCTAGACCTCGTCCGTCATTAATGACGGACGAGGTCAATTCACAGACAGACTAAACACCCTTTCAACCAAAAGCTGTATCGCTTAAGTCTCAACGCAGATCTGAAGAGGTAACCCTTGTGGCAGTTATGGAAGTTATACACTGAATCCTCCAAACTCTACAACGATTGGTAGAAGTAACTGATTTCTACTGCTATATAAAGGCCTGTCTCTGCAAAGGTAAGGGGATCTTTTTCCTTTTTCTTTCTCCGGAGAGAATTTGAGAAACGTAAAAACACAGTTTTCCTATCCTCCAGTTTTCTAACTTTACCATCGGAGAATCAAAGGCCGGCCACCACCGGTCTTCTCCGCTGACTTTCTCTGTTTTCTCAGGACTCTTCTTACTAGATCAAGAACATCCGGAGACATTCCAGCCCACTGACTCCTTAGAATTCCTTTGAATCTATCAGAATTTCTTGGGAAGTATCACAAGTCAACCTCGAGCTCATCACCAAACTAAATTACATGCCCAAGCTTACTTTAGTTTCCTACCGAACAAACTTAAACTTGTTCACGAGTTACTTAATTAACTTTTTTTCCCCTTATGTATAGTAAAAACTACAATTAAAATTTTATTCCTCTACAAATATATTCTAATTATTAGATAGAATCAGTTTAGTGATGAAATTATAAAAATTAGATCCTTCAACCTTGTATTGGGTAGAATTTCATAGTTGGGAATTGAGGATTTGAAATGTAGATATCTTCATTTGAAACACTAGGAGGTGCCAATCAGTTGAGTTACAAGTTAAAAATTTGTTAAAAATAAGAATTTGACATTTCATGAACTTAAAAACTAACACAATCTAATATTTCATCTATCTAAGTACTATATATATATATATATATATATATAAACATATAGTATAATAATACTTTAATTGAGCTTTATTCTTACGAGTCTATTTATAAGCACATTATTATAATTGAGCTTGACCTTTAAAAATTTAAGCCTAAACTTATGCTTGAGCTTGACTCATTTACTAAATAATTGAGCATAAACAAGATTTTTACAAAGTCAATCTTGAACTTTTTTTATAAATACCTTGGTTCATTTGTAACCATGCTTGAGTGCACGTTAACAAAACCACACTAATATGAGAGGAAAAAGAGAGCTATTTTATTTTGCGCATGAAATTTGCAATAAAAGAATTTTTTATTTTTATTTTTTTATAGGACAATAAAAGGTTATATATGAATGAATTAGAGCATTTGTAGCAGTGGAGGTATAATGCTATATTGCTAAAATTTAGCTTCATAATCACAAAAGTCTTGCTGCAGCAGTGGAGCTAAATCTAAAAATTTTAGCTCCATTGCTACAGTGCACATCTATAAATAGATGTGCACTGTTCATGAGAGCTAAAAAAAAAAAAAAATTTTTAATCCTTACCTGATTAAAATATTAACCTTCTCTCTCTCTCTCTCTCTCTCTCTCTCTCTCTCTCTCTCTCTCTCTCACCGTTGCCAGCCCAAGCTCACACTGCCGACCCACGCCACCGTCGAACCTCGTCGCCAGATCCACGCTGTCGATCCTTGCCGCCAAACCCAGACCCACGCCATCGTCGAACCTCGCGCCAGACCCACGCTGTCGATCCTCGCCGCTAGACCCACACCGTCGATCCACATCAATCCACGCCGTCGATCCCCCGGCTATGGTGGTGGAATGATGTTTGATTTTTTTTTTTTTTTTTCTTCTATGGGTTTGATGGCTGTAGTTGTGGGATGATGTTTGATTTTTTTTTTTCTTCTGTGGGTTTGATGGCTGTGGTGGTGGAATGATGTTTGGTTTTTTTTTTTCTTCTTCTGTGGGTTTGATGGCTGTGGTGGTGGCGATGGTGGTTGTTGTGGCTATGGTTTGGTGGTGCGGTGTTTGATTTTTTTTTTTCCTGTGGGCTTGGTGGCTGTGGTGGTGGATTGGTGACTATGATATTTTTTTTTTTTCTTCTGTGGGTTTGATGGCTGTGGTGGTGGCGATGGTGGTTGTTGTGGCTATGGTTTGGTGGTATGGTGTTTGATTTTTTTTTTTCCTGTGGGCTTGGTGGCTGTGGTGGTGGATTGGTGACTATGATGGTTGTTTGGGGATTTATTTTGTTTGTGGGTTTGATTGTGTCTGTGTTGGTGGTGGTGGTGGTGGTGGTAGTGGTGGCTGTGGCTGTGGCTGATTGTAGAGGAGGTTGTGGTCGATGCTAGGATGTTTTTTTGGGTTGTGAGATATATTATTTTATTGTAGGGGTATATTATTTTATTGTGATGCTTATATTATTTTATTGTGTTGATAGTTAAAATAGATATACTACTGCAGCATGTGTGTAGGTATAATAGATAAAGTAACTTTTAGTGGAGCTAAAAAGCTAAATTTTTAGCTCCACTGCTGCGAATGCTTAACTTTCCCCTTTTTCTTTTATTTTTTTCCAAAGTTCAATTATGTGAGAATTTTGTTCTTCAATAGGTTCAATTTCTAAAATAGCCTTCAGCTTCAACACAAAACATTATCTTCAAAATTACAAGGTACTATTATACATGGACGTGGGCACTCTAGTTGCTGCTCATCTTCAAAATTACAAAGAACTATATGCATAGACGTGGGCACTCTAGTTGCCCTTCATTAACCCTCACACCATATCCTCATCTCTCATTGTACTTTCTAAGACACACATCTCCCTCCTTAAAAAAACAATCGCATTAGAAGGCAGAGTAGAAGCATTTTCATACTACACTATCACAAAAAATATCAAACAGAAGTCATGGCACAAACGATGTTGCTCATGGCTAGTGTTTCTACTAGCAATGTGGTGGATTTGAAGAGAGACTCCTTACTAAATTTCCAAGTTCAGAAACTAAGACCCAAGCCATTCTCTCATCTATTGCTCCCTAGTCTTCCTACCAATACTTCTTCTTCCCAAGTATTTACAACTTTTGCTCTGTTCAAATCTAAAACCAAAGCCACTCCCAAGAAGGTTTTCATTTCCTTTTAAAGTCCTTTATTGATTCAAAGAAGAAAAGAGTGGGAAGCATAAATTTCCCATACAAGACTTGTTCTGATTTTTTGCTTTTGTTCACTAGGTTGAGCCAAAGCCAAAGGCAAAGGTTGAAGATGGTCTCTTTGGCACCTCCGGAGGCATTGGTTTTACTAAGCAGAATGAGCTCTTTGTGGGTCGAGTTGCCATGATTGGCTTCGCTGTGAGTACATCTCCTTCTCTTTTTCTATAATTTTCTTGCAAATAGGCTGCTAGTTAAGTGCTACTTGTTTAAGATGCATCAACTTGTTAATTTTTTACTCTTAAAAAGAACTTGCAAAATTGTAGTATCATTGATATATAATTAAAAAAATCTTCAACATACATTAATTTTTATTTTTATTTTTATAAAAGTAGTATTTATTAGTGGTCGTGTTAATGAGAATTCCCATTTTAGGTTTGTTCATCAAGTACTAATATTTTACAAAGGAAAATAAGATGTTGGAGGTGTCTAAAATAAGCAGCAAGATCGATGTGGAAGCTTAAGCTTTCATTGGCTTATATATTTGTTTAACAGAAGCAAAGAGATGTCACATTAAGCTTAAGTTTTTCATTGGCTAGCAACTCGTGTCCCATAGCAGGGCACTGATATCACACGACAACGTACTTAACATAGGAGTATCGATGAAACCAAATGTTGAATAAAACATGCTACAATTGATACAATTTTGTCCATCATTGCATCCTCACCGTCTTTCAGTACTATTGGTGTGACATCTGAAAATGGAGAGAATAGGATTGGTGTTAGAAAGTTACAACTTATGATGCTAGAATTAAGAAGGAAATGTCCATCAGCAGAATTACATGTTTACAGCGATGGAAACACAATGCTCTGTTCATGTGGTCACCAAAGTCATTGTAGCTTGGCAGTATATAGAAAGATATCTGAAAGGAGAGATAGAACTAACTCTCTCCTATTTTGGTTTAACTATTTTTGCTTTGCATATTTGTTCAGATTTTATTTTTTGGATGACTCATTATATTAACATCCAATACCGTCTATCATCACAACTACAAATTTAGAATGATGGATAGTCATGTGGAATGATCGCTTCAAGAAGTATGAAGGTTTCTAATCTCTTACTAACAAAGTTCAAAACTAGTTATTAATGTTATAATAAGCCTTTTTGCGCAGGCATCCTTGTTGGGTGAAGCAATCACAGGCAAAGGAATTCTATCACAATTGAATCTGGAAACTGGAATTCCCATATATGAAGCTGAGCCTCTTCTTCTTTTCTTCATTCTTTTCACTCTGCTTGGAGCCATAGGTGCTTTGGGGGACCGTGGTAAATTTGTTGATGAGTCACCCACTGGACTTGAAAAGGCAGTGATTCCTCCTGGCAAAAGCTTCAGATCAGCATTGGGTCTTAAAGAAGGAGGTAATTCACCATTCTAGAATGTTTACTTTTACCAAGGAAACAAGCAGCATGAATATTTAATTAATCTTGGGTCTCTTTCTTGATTATTCCGTTATAGTTGATATTTTTTATTTTTATTTTTTTACAATAACTGGGGGTGGGGGGGATTTCAAGTTAGGTTCTTCTTTGTGGAAGAACTGAGCAATGTCATTAAGCTACAAGACTCTTGACCTTGCAATTGATACATATTATATGCACATGTAAGTGGTATAATATATATTCTAGTATTAATCTTTGCCAATGTTTTGGAATGCTAGGTCCTCTATTTGGATTTACAAAGGCGAATGAGCTCTTTGTAGGAAGATTGGCTCAGTTGGGTATTGCTTTCTCTTTAATTGGAGAAATTATTACCGGGAAGGGAGCTTTAGCACAATTGAACATTGAGACTGGGATTCCCATCAATGAAATTGAGCCCCTTGTGTTGTTCAATGTTATCTTCTTCTTCTTCGCTGCATTGAATCCTGGGACTGGTAAATTTGTTACCGATGAGGAAAATGAGTAAGGCTAGTTATGATTGTAAGGAACTTTGTTGTATTTCATTCGATGTAAGAAATAATACTCTCTCACTCTTGCAATCATTGGATGGTTTATATGACAGTTCTGCTTCGTTTGCTTCGTTTACCAGACACTAAGGCTGTAAGAATTGGGTTTACATTTGTTCCAAAAAGAATCTTCTGGTAGTGGGGTTCTTTTCTCTGGTGTGTCAAAGCCAGACCATTTGACTTCCCCTTTATCTCTTGGCAGAGCGCTTGTATTTGATGCTTGTTAATCCCTCTGGTGCAATATAAGCCTATTTTTAGAAGGAAAATGTTGCACTATGTCGGATAGAACTTTATTGATGCCATTTGCATTTCATCACTTGGCAGACTGCACATATGATATAACCTTTGACATTCTAGGATTCTGGCATTGACTAATGGCAACAAGCCAACTAGCTAGATCATGTCAACAGGTACAGGTACAGGTGATAATAATATGCATTGAGCTAGAAAACGTTTGAGGAATCTGTCCATGTAAAATAACTCTGAAAACAATTCCTCGTGACTTTATGAACAACACCTTTTTTACAATCAAAATAGATTATTGGTTCCTAAAGTTGACGCTATGAACTTTTTAATCATTGATGTTTCAAATGAACCAGTTTAGTCCCTAAAGTGGATATGCAATTTTTATCTTTGACGCAAAGTTTACACTTTCATGCTTCAGTCATGTGACCGAAAATGTTTGAGAACTACTTTCTCTGTTGCGAAATAGGATTGACATGCGCAATTATCATTGACGCAAGAAGGAAATAATTTATCTATGGTCAAAAGTAACAAATTTATAACATTGGAGAAACGTATAGTATGAGCTTCCCTTGAAGGAAGAAAATTCTCAATGGTACTATAAGCCTTTATGTGTAGCTTTTCCAGTGCCCCTTTGAAGCGATTACAATTTACAACAAGTAACTCTATCACTATTGTATTGACTCTGGAAACAGGAAATTTCATCTATGAAGCTAAATTCTCTTCTTCTCTTTTTTATCCTAAATATTTACCTTGCTTGGGGGTCGTTGGAGCTTTGGGAGATTATAGTAAATTTGCTGATGACCCATCCTTTGGGCTTAAAAGGGCAGTGATCCCTCCCTCTTGCCAAAGGCATCCGAATGGTGCCATTTGGTGGGTATTAAGGAAGGAGGCAATCCCTTGATTCTTGACTTGCAACTGTAACAAAAAAGATTTGATTCTTAAATTAGGGATTAAGGGTCACTCAAGTGGTTTTGAAATATAGAAAATAAGCGATACATTTACATCATGAGAAATGCTATATTCACAACAAATTTTAAGTCACAAATTGTTATTGGTTATTACGAGTGGGCAAAAATGTAATTTAAGTTGTGGATTCAAATTAGAATCATTAACAACTTACCATCTACGATTTATTGTGAAAGTATTGTAAAAATGTTGTGGACGTAACATTTTTTACTATGCTATTGTGACATGCATAGAGAATAATTGTTAATTTAGTTCTTAATTGAATCCAAGCAATAAGAGTCCACGCCGTTCCACGAGTAGAGCCAATAAAGCATCTCTGTGAAAGCTTATGTTGGACTGTTCCATTTAAAAAATTCTTCTCACTATTGAAAATATATTAACCATAATGTTCTAACGGTCCATTTTTGTTAGTCAATATGGCAGCATCTATGCACCTAAAATGATTGCTTGGTAATAGAAAAAAGTATTGCAGAGAATACAAGATTATATAATAGAATAGTCCTATGCATGTGGTGGTAAGTGGTACCACATGATTAAAATCAGTCTAGAATGAAGTCATATTACAATCAACATTTTATACAATACCATTACATAATTATATTTATATTTTGTATGGATATCACCTAATATTTAATTATGTATAAATTAAATAATTGTATAATAAATATTATTATTCTTTGTACAAAATTATACTCCATAAAAAAAATTATGTAAAAAAAAAAAAAAAAAAGCTAAAATAATTGTATAATAAATATTATTATTCTTTGTACAAAATTATACTCCATAAAAAAAATTATGTAAAAAAAAAAAAAAAAAAGCTAACGGCATCTCACTAGATAGTAATTCTAATAAATGACAAATTCACTTACTTAAAGAAAATAATGATATATAAAGCAAGATTTTTTTTTTTAAATTTTATTTTATAAAAGGACAATACATGTTTCTTAGAAAATTTAATACATATTTTAGTTTTAAATTAATGAGTTGGTAATTTTTTTTAATATTAAATTTAATCTCATAAATTGATCAAACTTATGTGCATGTGAATAACATGATTTGGACATACAAATTTGGATTTTGGTTATTAAAATCTAAATAACTTGTTTGGATAGTTTAAAAAGATCGAAGATATGCATTTGGTCAAATTTACCAAATATTTTAAATTTTAAAATCTTTGAATTTTTTTCTTTGATAACCTTGAAATCTTTGAATTTGAAATATCATCTAACTCATAGAGTTTTAGAAATCCTAAACCATACTTCAATCAATTTAAAATTTTATAATTCCAAATCCTCCTACTTACAAAAGGTATCCATATAAAGAATATTAAAATTTAAATTCAAGTGTCAAAATCCTTAGGTAAGTGAAGGTTTGGTAAGAGCACAAACACTATTACACTAAGTGTGCGTTTGGAGATCAAAAATTAAAATTATTTCACTATTCAGCTTATTTTTGCTACAATTCATGAGCCCCATTGCACTTTTTGACACTATTCATAAGTCATAATGTATTATTTCAACTAACTTTTACTTTTATTTACAGTACTTTCAGTAATAATTTTTCAGCAAAATAAGCGGTATTTAAACACATACTAAAAACAAGATTAAATAGGATTTCTTTTGCATCCATCTCAACCTCAAGACTTCCACTCCTCAAATCTTTTCCCATTAACAACTCCCATGTACTTGGCAACTACTCTGGTTTAAATACCGATTGCTTGAGACTGAGAGTACCCCTATATGTATCCACCCCAAGAGGAATTCAAGTCTCTAATTAAACCTCCACCACCTCCCAACCCGAGCTCTTATTTAATAGTCCAAAGTTTACGTTGACCATGCATTGCGGTTGCTCTAATTAGTTTGTGCTGGTCGGTGCATAACTCAACTTGTCTGTCTAATTACGATTATTTTATTATTAATTTCAAAATTTTTAGAGCCATGTAAAATATTAATGTTTCCACAATAATTTATAGGTGGCAAATTGTTATTTGTTTTAATCTAAAACCACCACTAAAAGTATTTTCTTCCCAATAACATTAAGTAATAACTTGCTACTTAAGATTTGTTGTGTATTTCTTTAAAAAATTATTACAACTTTTACTATAACTGCTCACGTGGTAGACTAAATGGTAAAAAAAAATATTTATATAAAAGTATAGACAATCAATTATAGTTTTTTAACATAAGATAACTGTGGCATATGATTGAGTGAAAGATATTTTGGTAAAGAAGTTTGAGGAATGTTGTTTGAGTATTTTTTATATACGTATGGGTGAAAAAATGTATAATATTGTTTAAAATATTTAGAAGTGTGTTCAAACTAAGCTACTAAACACCCCCTTGATTCGGTGAAATTTATTTTTAAAATGTTTGATACTGTATAAAACATAAACTAAAGCAATTTAAATTAAGAATTTAAGAGAACATTGCATCTCATCAAAAAAAAAAAAAAAAAAAAAATTTTTTTCTTGATTTCTCGACCCCCTTCTCTCATTACCTCATTCTTTTTTTATACTCTCTTCCCCTTTTATCTTTTCCCTCCACATGCATGCCAGATGGTTGGTGTTAATACTTGTCCCATTATCTCCTTCCTGAAGTCTTTGTGTAGTGGCTATAAGGCTGAAAACTACTGTTCATGTATCACTTTCACATTAATGCGGCTAGAGAGTCAGCTGTAGAGCATTCAATGCGGTGATAATAGCTTTCTCCTTAGATATTTTAGGACTCCCCCCTATCCCATGTTTCTGTAATACTTATTCGTATAACAGAACTTCCTGAAACGTCCCCTTGGGCGGCAGACCCACTCTTCTGACCTCGGCTTTGGTTAGCTCAGGAGGCATTCATCTTCGGCCCACCCTCCTAGGCCTTTATGACAAAAACTAACTTCTTCATTTACTAACATGGACTTTGCTGACAATGTTTACTCCTCCTTGGACGATTTTACGTCCTCGGATTGGGCCCCAGGCCCAATATATATATATATATATATATATATATATATTGAGTTCCTGGGCCTAATATCCATACANGGAAAAAAAAAGAAAAAGAAAAAGAGAACATTGCAGATCCCACGTATGAGTATGACGTGGCTGGTTTTTTTTCTTTTTTTTTTTCTTTTTTTGAGAAGGACGTGGCTGGTTAAGACAGCCATACATGCAACACGCTTTCCTAAAGTCTTTACGTATGGGCCTTGTGGATCACGAAAATCTCCATCGTCCCCACTACCAATTTTAACGTTAATAGCCACTACTTGAGAAAGGACACCTGTAATGTAAAGGCGACACCATTAACACTTCAATAATTCATTTCACTTTGCTTTTCTGTCAATAAATAATGGAATATTGTTTATTAAAACGCGTATCAAATTCAAGTGTACTTTTATTAGATGACCGCCTTAACAATCCAGCAAAATTTTCTAAACTTTTATAAATAAATAAAATCAAGAAAATAAAAAGATAGCAGATATAATATCATATACTATATAATAAAAATTAAGTTTAAAAGTCGTGATTACCCTAAGTGATTTTACTAAATTATAAAATTCTTTTTAAATATTATGAAAAATATAGATGTAATTTTTCTTCTCCTATAATTTATAAGTTGATAAAAATATTAATTTGATTATAATCTAAATTCTTCATCTAACCTTTATAAAAAAATCTTAATTAAAAAAAAGCAACATACCACTCGTTTTAGTTTTAGATTTAGATTTTTTAAAAAATAGATATAATTTTTTTCTTATTTTCTTCTCCTATAATTTTTAAATTAATAAAACTCTTAAATTGAGAATAAGCATACTAAAAAAATGTACCAATAAATTCATAATAATTATGTTGAATCTAAATACTAAATAATTGTAGATTTGCCATTTAGTGTTTTATTAGGAAAAAAAAAAAGCAGCGTAGTACACATTTTAGATTTAAAAAATAAGAAGATATAATTTTTTTTAATCTTCTTCTCCTATAATTATATTACTACACATAAAAAGAAAATAACCAATATATATATATATATATATATACTACACTTGAAAAGAAAACAACAGCCTAATAGAAACGTAGTACACTTAGAAAAGGTCTTTTATAAAATTTTATTCAATTAACATTAGACTTTTATTTTTTTTCATATCAACTTCTTTAATGTGAAGTGTATATATATATCTCAAATAATTTATAATGAATACCTACTGTGGGGGGAGAAAAACCCAGCCCAGCTTATTCGGCCCAAGGCCCTAAAAGAGGAACATTCTTCATCCGAGGAGATGAAGCCTTCAGTCGGAAGCCCACGCCAATGGGGGATGCCTGGAGACGAACACGTATACCATCCGAGGAGATGCTCATACGTCCGAGCAGTCATGAGTCCTCGGATCCGAAGAGGTTTGATCAAACGCGAGTATGGGAGGTTCAAGTGATCTATTTGACAAGTGTAAGGAGGGAGAGGAACCTCGGACACACATGAAGATAACAGCAACAGGGGAATATCAAGGAGGCGTACTTCAACCACCACATTTAATGCCCTGTACCTACCTTTCTGGCCGCATTTATGTGGACAGGACACCTGAACGGTGCTTTCTCAGCTACCGCCACTCACATAAGGCTAAAGGTGGGATGATGGGACATGTACTCGAGTGGATGCCTGGATGATGAACAAGTGGACGGAGGAGATGTAAGAAGGTAATGCTATATAAGGGAAGGGTACCTCTGATGGAAGGGGATCGAAAAACAGGAGAGAGAAAGGGTACCTTAGATGGTTGTAGCTCCAGCAATTGTAACCTTGATTATCAATGAACAACTTCTCTTCGGACAGAGTACTCATATTAGTCGAGAGCACATTAATTCAACTTCTCTCATTGGTGTTGCTGTTTAATACTGTCATTTTCATTATTTGCCTAGCCCTTTCGCCCACTCTCTACAAAATTTATTGTTTTGGGCTCAGAGGGTTCCAAATCCATACCTCCTTGGGCTTGGGCCGCAAAAACTGACCCTACACCTACAATATAGTTCTTTTTTCTATTCTTCTACCTACAACCTTGCAAGTATGTATTTGTTTACTCTAATTTTTTTCCTATCAAATTGAATAGGTTTTGTGTATTTTTTGTCTATTGTTTAACCTAATTTCATTATGTTGTATCCTATTTATATGGTTATTGTTTGAGAATCAATAATTAAATATGCTACATCCTCTCAATTTTGATTTCTTTTTAGTTTATTATTAAGCATGTCTTCATATAAATTTGATGATAAATGTAAGGATTGGATTTGAGTCCCTGGCCTAAAAGATGGATGGACTCAGGTCCAAAAAGCCCAAAACAATGAATTTGTAGAGAGTAGGTTGGAAAATTGGGCCAAAATGAGTTGGACAACAAATAAAGTGGGTTCAAATGACAAAAAAAAAAAAAAAAAAAATGAAGA
This sequence comes from Quercus suber, assembly GCF_002906115.3. NCBI lineage: Eukaryota > Viridiplantae > Streptophyta > Magnoliopsida > Fagales > Fagaceae > Quercus > Quercus suber. The sequence goes on from NW_027069614.1 coordinate 984,952, forward strand.
TAGACAAGTTTAGACTAAAGAAAATCGTTCTCGGCACGGTCCAAGGAGATCAGTTCTTATATATTGCTCTCAAGTTTGATTACAAATTTGGTTTTTGATTGCTATCCCAGGCCCAATATATATATATATATATATATATATAAATAATGAGTTCCTGGGCCTAATATCCATACAATAAATTTTTCATAACAATTTGATTTTTTTTATCAATCATTAAATTTTCTATTACAAAATTGTTATGGGTTGCATACTTTTTTTTTTTGGTATTTAATTTATTATTATTAAAATGTTAGTTTGATTGTTGAAAAAAATATATAAGAAATTGACTAAGATTATGATTTGTCACAGTAATTGGCTAAGATTATGGACAATTTGAAAGTTCTTCATGTTTGAAACGTTAATTATGAAGTAACTGAAGTAACTCTTGCATTACAAATGAGTTTTTTCTATGCTTTCGTATTGTATAATATGTATGATATTATTCATTACAGTTTTTTAATTGCTTATATCATTTTGTTTTTTTAATCTACCTTTTTAATACAATTTATTCATTTTGTTAGTATAATAATAATTTGTTTTGCTATTGTTTATTTGATAAAATGTATAGTATACAAGTTTATGATAAAACTGTGCAATGCACGGGCCTTTAACTAATTAATAATAATAATAAAAAAAGGGTTAAGTCTCTATTGGTATCTAGCGTATTGATGTATTGGATAGAAACTGTGTTCATAAAAGGAATGAAATGCCTCTTATTATTACAAGACCAAAAAAAAAAAAAATCTCAAAATGCAATATTATTTAATTATAGGTATAGATTATTTTATTTTAGCGATTACAAATTAAATGATTATCTCTTCAGTTTGTTTGAATGCTTTAAAAATTAACTGGGGAGAACGGGAATGTATATCATTTTCTTTTGTTAGGATTTTTCAAAAAACAAGTGGGGGTAATGAGAGAAAGAGGAATTGTCCTATAAATTGACAATTATGAAGATATTTTAGTAATTTTAAAGAAATAGTTATAAATTGACTTAATAACGACAAAATTGACAATTTAAATATTTTTATCATAAGTGGATCTCCCTCCAAGATTCTCTCAATTTGGGAAAATCCCCTCAAACACTTCCCCTGCCTTCCATCCAAACATAATGCAAGACTTTACTAACATGATGCACAAAGTTTCTTTGCTTTAATACAAATGGGATAACGATCAATATAAATTTTTGGAATTTAAATTTTATGGGAAAGTAAAAGAAAAAAAAAACCCTCATAGTTTTATCCTTGGAACACGTTAATAATTACCATAATTGACTAAGTAGTTCCATGTACAAATAGAATAATGATGAAATGTCTATTAATAATTAACATAATTTACAAGTTTCATATTTAGAAGAAAATAAAACAATGAGAGAAAATATACAATCAAGGTAAATTTAGGCTCATTCTAATTTTTTTTTTAAACAAATGGTATAAAATGTTTTTAACTAAAAAAACATTAGAATAACCATGTGAAAATTGTTGATAGTTGGTATAACAACATCAAGAGAAGTCATTAAAAATTGGATATTTAGAAGAAGTCACCTAAAAGTCAAATTGCTATTTTAGAGAAGAATTTTAGAGTGCACACTTTAAACTAAGTAAATAGTGAAGAAGGAAGAAAGTAATGTCAAACTCCAAATATTGAGCACCATAGAAGGTGCAAGTACTAGTTATCGCTTGAACCCTACATAATTAAATATATAATTATCTTTTTTTTTTTCTCTATCTTTAATTATAATAATAGTCATTTTAATATTGTATACTTGAAAATATACATAGTTAAAAATTTATGACAAAACTTAGGTACCTATAAAGGCTAAAATATATTAGGTTCTAAATTAAATTCGAATACATAATTAGTTAATTATATTGAATTTAATTTTTTTTTTTGGAAATGATAATATTGTTTGGTTTTAAGAAACAAACATGCACAGGTGAGAGGGGGATTTGATGAGATTTGGTGCATTGAATTTCTTTGTATTTATAAATTGCTTTTTGAGTTAAACATGCACAGGTATTTCTTTGCTTTAATACAAATGGGATAATGATCAATATAAATTTTTGGAATTTAAATTTTATGGGAAAGTAAAAGAAAAAAAAAACCCTCATAGTTTTATCCTTGGAACACGTTAATAATTTACCATAATTGACTAAGTAGTTCCATGTACAAATAGAATAATGATGAAATGTCTATTAATAATTAACATAATTTACAAGTTCCATATTTAGAAGAAAATAAAACAATGAGAGAAAATATACAATCAAGGTAAATTTAGGCTCATTCTATTTTTTTTTTTTTAACAAATGGTATAAACATAGGATGTTTTTAACTAAAAAAACATTAGAATAACCATGTGAAAAATGTTGATAGTTGGTATAACAACATCAGGAGATGTCATTAAAAATCGGATGTTTAGAAGAAGTCACCTAAAAGTCAAATTGCTATTTTAGAGAATAATTTTAGAGCGCACACTTTAAACTAAGTAAATAGTGGAGAAGGAAGAAAGTAATGTCAAACTCCAAATATTGAGCACCATAGAAGGTGCAAGTACTAGTTATCGCTTGAACCCTACGTAATTAAATATATAATTATCCTTTTTTTTTTCTCTATCTTTAATTATAATAATAGTCATTACAATATTGTTTACTTGAAAATATACATAGTTAAAAATTTATGACAAAACTTAGGTACCTATAAAGGCTAAAATATATTAGGTTCTAAATTAAATTCGAATACATAACTAGTTAATTATATTGAATTTAATTGTTTTTTGGAAATGATAATATTGGTTGGTTTTAAGAAACAAACATGCACAGGTGAGAGGGGGATTTGATGAGATTTGGTGCATTGAATTTCTTTGTATTTAGAAATTGCTTTTTGAGTTAAACATGCACAGGTAAATTGTTATTTGTCATTGCAAGCTTAATTAAAAAAAACCTAATCTATTTTAATTAAGTTTTATCCTAAATTATAATCAAAATTCAAAACCTCGTATCTCCCATTTCTTAAAAAAAAAAAAAAAAAAAAAAAAAAAAAACCTCTTTATCTCTAGTTGGGTCTTCTTCTAAAATCAAAAGTCTATTAGAGTGTAGAGCACGTCTGAGTAAAATGACAAAAAAGGAGACACGGAAAGGGGCCAACCCCATCACACATCTACTCAAAGCTCTAACCTTTTTCATTTGATTCCACTACGCTCCTTTCTTCTTCACTCTCTTCTGCTTCTCTCTCTCTCGAAACCGTTTCGTTTTTCTTGCGAGTTTGGGGTGTTAAAGTCACACAATCTAACGGTTAAGAAGCCTTTATCTCTCTCTGTGATTAAAAAAACGTACCTTACCAAAGTGGGTCATCCCTCGTATCTAGCTCTCTCCGTCACCGTCACCGTCACAGCCACGATCAGAGCCGTTGGTTTCTCTCACTTATCTGAAATGGACAAATCCATGTCTGTGACTGTCAGTGATGGATATCTCAACGGCCATCACCAAAACTCCTTTTCTTCTCGTTCTTCCTCTCGTAGAGATCAAGATGTTGCTTACAGGTAGGTCCCACATCTCTCTCTCTCTCACTGAGAATTGCCTCTGATTTCTATAATAATTGGAAATTTTGAAAATTTGATTATGTGGGTTTGTTTGGAATCGCGTATTATCTTTTCCCATTTGGGTTTGCGATAAATGTTTTAGAAATTTGAATATAGAATTTTAGCGAAATAATGAAGTAAAAAAATTTTAATCTTTGGAATGGGAAAAAAAGTAGTTAGGGGATTACAGTTACAGATAGATTTGAGTATTGACCACTCACTTGGATACTTGTCTTCTTTAATTAGAAAGTTTTAGATAAATCTTAATTTTGATGAGTAGGATTTTGGCTTTCTAATCAGTTACTGATAATTTGTCTTACATGGTCTTCTAGTTAGGAGGATATATAAATTGAGCCTATTTTGTGTAGATTACAAACTTGTTTGATTGGTTACTATTTAACAAAATGGAAAACGAAAAACCTCTGTTGTTGAAACTGACTTTTCATCAGGTGAGGTGAGGTGAGGTGAGGTGACATCTATCTTTTGTAAAATTGCGCTGAATTTGATCATAGACACTGCTGTGATTTTCTACCATTACTACGGTAGGATGCTAAGAAATATATATATATATATATATTTTGAGAAACAAACACACACAAAAGGGAGAGGGAAAGGGCTAAGAAATATATTTGGTTATTGCATTTGAATGCCTTTTATTCGTTTTTATTGAAATTAGGTGTTCTCAATTGATGTAACAGAAATACACCACATAAATAATAAAATTAAAAATTTATACCGAAATCCATTATCAACGATATGAATTAAAAATTAAAACCCTTGATCAATCCTCAGAAATTGTACTCATAGAGCTTCACAAGCTCAAACATAAACCCTCACCAACATGAATCAACAAATTCTTAACTCACAATCTACTCACCATAGGCATTTAGGCCAAATAGGATTTCTTGGTGTTTCCAACGGAGATGTCTCTAGTTTGAATTTCTCCTTCCCACTTAAAATGTATCTAAAAAGAAAAAATCTTATCCCTAGGCATCTTTTGACTTTCAGCTTCCAAACACAAACATCTGATGCTAATGCATGCATCTTTAAGCCTCATAAGAACTATAACACTACCCTTATAAAGAAGAAGACCAACTTATGTTGAAGTCACTGAAACAGGAGTTTGAGCCAAATTTTAAGGAAAACCAAGCTACTTTTTTCACAAAAGGAAAATATTTTCTTTTTCTCAAAGAAAACTCTTTTTAGTAATGAATTTATGGAGGTCGTGACAGCTCCACCTTATTCTCCAAGAAGTTTCATTAGGATCAAAATCTTGAGGCCTACACCACTTGTTAGGATCTTGGGTGTGTGAGAATTGAGAGTTAACATAATTGATTCGTCATGTTGGATAGCATCATATTATATCCACTTAATCACTCACTTTTGTCACTACTACTTGGAAAAAGAAAAAAAGACAAATAGAATAAACATTTTAGGGAGATTTCTAGTAATACAATTGACCTATCTTACAAAATAAATATCACTTTTCCTGGGGTTATGGTACCTTTATCTATTGTCTCTATGAAATTCTGCAGGTTTGATCAGTTTTTGAATTTTTGATCACCTTATTTTTAATAACACTTAATTTATGATAAAAAGGCCTCTGTTGATTTTCCTGTGGTTTTTGGTGTCTTTTGTCTTTGTTTTATTGGTTGTATATGCAAAATAAATGTAAAGATGCTTCTCACCTTATAAAAATAGATGCTTCTTTTTACATGTCATGACAATACAGTCACTTTTATGCAGCTGTGGTTCTTGTGGGTATGAGCTAAACCTAAGCTCTTGCAATCGGAACACCTCAACCATTGGTTCTAAATATGGAAAATCTATAAAGAGAGGGATCATTTCTTTCTTTAACATTGATGAGAGCAGATTTACTCAGGTTGATGAAATCCAGTGTATACCCTACTTTTCTAAGAACTCTTGGGGCTTGTTCCGTCGGAGAACCAAACTTCTTTGCCGCAAGTGTGGTAACGATATTGGAATTGCTTACAATGATTTTACGTCATCCCAGCGACTTGTATCAGATGTATCAGATTCTTCCTCAGGCAATGAAGTCTCAAGTTGTAGAAAATATAATGTTAAAATCCGAGCCTTACAGCCCTCATCTTCTGAGGAATCTGCCACTCAAATTTACACGTGATGTACTCAAGCAAGCTTGTTTTATATGCTCTTTTTCCCATCAAGGAAACATCTGCAACACCAAAAAGGCAAGAATTCATCTAAAGGTGTCTTCCTTCTGTATTTGGTTGGTGTTTTGCCTTTCTTATCTATGTTGTTACTTGTACATAACAGTTTCCAAAACTGTTTTATAAGAAAATTGTTGTTTGAACTGAAAGGGGTTTTGGTTGAGAAAATTTTGTGTAAAAACTTTTCTACAGCTAAATTAAGAAAGTGGTGTGATATTTTCCAGAGGTTGAATGATTGATTTGAGTTTGCTGGGGCATCAGTATTATTGGTGTTTGTCTGTACATGTGTGCACGTGGGACGTGAAAATTAGAGGAACATTAGCTTTGGTTTTAGCCCCGCAGTTGAAATCACGTGAGAAATCTTGGATAATTTACATATAATTTGACCTAATCAATTAACTTGGTAATTGAATTAATTAATTGATGTCAATTTATAACCTAACATATAATATAATGTGCATATATTATACTATGCTAAAAAGAATGCCCATTACATTCTGTCCAAATAATCCACATAAAAAAGCTTGAAACCAAATTCCAAATATCGGAATTATGTTTCCCAAACCATTGCTGCCAACAAAATAATAAGTCAGCAACAAAACCTGGCATGACTCAATGAATCCCAAACAATTGAAGAATATGCACCCACAGAGAATGTGCTAATGGTCAAAAAATAAGAAGGTGATCCATAGATTTCTCATTACACCTCTTGTTGGCACCCTGCGAATAGTATCCTCTACAATACTGATGCATAAGACTTAAGGGTTAGGTGCTGAAGTTATGTCTTCTCATATTGTGGTCTTAGTGATTTGTCATTTACTATGGGTGGTGTTTGTAGTTTTTTTTTATTGAATCCAAACTTTTTCAACTGGTGGTAGAGAAAGGGGGATGGTATTTTTCTTTAAGGATTTTTGAGCAGAGTAGGTACTTCATGAAGTCGGTCTTCATGGGTAAGAATGTGGCACAATGGTTGATAAAGAGTATAGAACAGATTGTCGTTGGGGTCAGTCCAAAGTATTTTTATACTTTTAGGGAAGGTGATTTAGCCTACACCCTCCAACGGAGCTCCAATTCTTTTGACTTGTTTCTACTGTTGACTGAATTTAAAGTTGGCAGGTCTAGGAGGTCCATTATTATTCCAATAGGCAGAGCAAATAATGGATGGAGGGTTTTTAGGTTAGAGTTAAGGAAGATATTGAAACCTGAATACTATGTGAATGGTGGGACTGGGCAATTTGTGGCTCAGCTTCATATGGATAGATCAGGCGTTCAACCTTTTAAATCTTTTGCCAACACGGTGCGTGGGCATCAGGTACAGGTAAGGGGCAGAAATCAACCTTATCGGTTAAGCACCCATGATAAAGGGAAATGGCTGTTAGGGGATAATAAAGGGGAGAAGCAAAACTTGCTGAGCAAAACGGCAGTGAGCTTACCAGGTTCAGCGACTTTAGAGGTATAGAAGTGGGTTCTCGGCGCAGTACAGAGGACTTTAATTTTGGAAAGATATATCTGGTAGGAAATAAAAGGAGATCTTCGTTGAATTTCAAATCAAATTGGACTGAACATGTTTATGGAAAAAAATGTGAACTGAGGAAGTTAGAATGGACAGGAAAAAGCTTGACTGTAGAAGTGAATGGGGAAGGAAAAGGAGTGTGGCATGGAAAAAAGGTGGTCTGAGGAGTTCTATTTGGGTTTCAAGGGGTTAGAGGGATCACGTGTTGGGTTCTTCTAGTGTTTCACGGGTTCATAAACATGAGGTGGGCTTAGAGCAAGATGGTTCTCATGTGGGCCTTCTAATGATCCCTTTTCCAGAGCCCATTGGCCCATCTAGGTTGGGGTTGAAAGAGGGTGTAAGCCCATCTGTGGGTGACCTGAGACTTTTAAATAAGGAAGCCTATGCTTTGGTGATGTCCAAAGCACCTCACCCAGCCTCGGATGCTCCAAACGTCAAAGGCGCTGATGTTTTTCTCGTTGAGGAGTCACCAACGCCACCGGTAATGGCCGGCACAGCGAGACAACATGCCTCGAAGTCGGTGATGAGCCTGGTGGGTCAATCCGTGATAAACTTTTGTCTTGCGAAGGCAACGGTGGTGAACCGTGGTCCTTTTTCCGACGGGTTTCACGCTGGGGACTCACTGGCGACACTAGATAGGGTCGATCTAGCTCTATTCCACACCACGAGGACAAATACAATGTCTGTTCCTCCAACCGAGCTTATGGTTAGCCTTACACATGAAGCCCACGAGCCAATAATGGTGGCAAACTCCAAAACAAGTCATGATATCTCTGTTTCTCATACTGAGGTGTTGGGTCGACTTGTGGAGCTTGCGAGGGAGGTCGATGGCTTTGTTTTTAGTGGGTTTCACGTTGAGGAGTCACCAATGACACCGGGTAAGGCCAATACAGTGCAAACTCACTCATTGGTGACGATGATGAGTGATAGGGTGTCAATGGGTAAGGTAGAAATAGAGAGTGATAGGGTGTCAATGGGTCTTTTTTTGTCCAATTTGTTTATGAGTTTATCGAGAGTTAGGATAGCAGAGTTGGGTGTTTAGGGTGGAGATGAAGAGGGTTGGGTTGATTTTGCAAGGGTTGCTCAAGGGATAGAGACTCCCCATCAGGCTGACCAATTAGTGGTATCAGCAGATTGCGGTTATCCTGAGGCGAGAGTTTTGACGGAGAGAGAAGTGGTTAGTGCAGATGCGGGTTTAGGTGATATGGATAGTCCTTCCCCTTTGATGACTATCACTCCTCTGGGGTTGGCTGTGCCGGCTGAGTTGAATAGTGGTAATGAGGTCTTGGAGCTTGAAAATACTTTGAATATTTCTAATTGGGTGAAACATAGACTCCCTGGTTTTAGTAAAATGATGGGGCTTTCTCTAGGTCGACATGAGAAGAAGTGTATTAAACTTTTACAAGGGCTTGAGAGGGAGATTGAGGCTGCCAATCTGCTAAACTGAAAAGATGCAGCCCACCGGAAAGCTGTGTCCAAGGACAAAGGGAAGAGGGAGTTAAGGAATTTGATTTCCTCGGTTAATTATGGCGGTAGATAGTCTTTTTTGATTGCAATATTTCGATTGCAGTAGGGAGTTAATAGTTGTAATGAAGTTGAAAATGGTGTCTTGGAATGTCCGAGGATTGAATGATTCACAGAAATGTCTGGTGGTTAGAAATTTACTACAAGAGTGGAATTGTGATGTAGTTTGCCTTTAAGAAACTAAGCTTGCTAGTATGGATAGATAGTTGGTTTGCAGTTTGTGGAATTGTCCTTATGTTGACTAGGTGGCTTTGGATGTGGAACAGACAGTTGGTGGAGTTTTGATGATGTGGGATAAGAGGGCTTTAGAAAAGTTGGAGGTAATGGTGGGTTACTTTTCCGTTTTGGTTCTGTGGCAGGGTGTGGGGGAAGGTTTTATTTGGGCTTGTTCTAGGGTTTGTGGCCCAAATGATAATAACTTAAGGGGGCAGATGGGGGATGAGTTGATTAGAATTCAACAACTTTGGGATGTTCCATGGTGTTACATAGGGGACTTCAATGTTGTTCTTTTCCCAAGTGAACGGTTAGGGGGATAGAGCCTTATTCTGGCTATGGAGAATTTTTCTGAGTTCATTGAAGAGCTTAATCTGATTGACTTGCCATTGGGAGGAGGGGGTTATACTTGGTCTATCTGGATGTGATCTAGCGACCTCATCCTATCTCAGACCATTTCCCCATATTAGTGGAGGCAGGGAGGATATTGAGGGGGAAAAGACCTTTTAGGTTTGAGAACATGTGGTTAAAGATAGATGGGTTCACAAATAGGTTTCATTTGTGGTGGAATCAATATTCTTTCTCAGGTACTCCCAGTTTTGTGCTTGCCAAGAAGTTGAAGGCTTTGAAAGGAGACATTATTCAGTGGAACCGTAGTGAGTTCGAAAATGTAGGTCGTCAGAAGAAAGAGTTGTTGGAGGCCTTGAAATTATTGGATGCTAAGGAAGGGGAGTTTGGCTTTTCTGAAGGAGAGATAGATGAGAGGGCTGTGATGAGATCCCAAATACAAAACCTTCTTTCTTTGGAAGAAGTTTCGTGGAGATAGAAATCGAGGATGCTTTGCATCAAGGAAGGAGATAATAATACCAAATTCTTCCATAAGGTGGCTAACTCCTGGAGAAGGTATAATCATATTAGTATGCTAGAGGTGGATGGGGTTATTTATGAGGATGAATCAGAGATGACGGACCAAGTAGTACAATTTTATAAAAACTTGTACAAGGAGACAGAGGAGTGAAGGCCTTTTGTGGAAGGTTTGGAGTTTGATTAGATTGAAGGGTTGGAGAGGGACTGGCTTGAAAGGAAGTTTGAAAAGGAGGAGATTCTTCATGTTGTTAAAGAATTGGAAGGAGATAAAGCTTTAGGTTTTGATGGTTTTTCTATGGCCTTCTATCACCGTTGTTGGGTAGTTGTGGAAAAAGATGTTTTAGTTGTGTTTGAAGAGTTTTATCAATATAGCAAGTTTGAAAAATCTCTTAATGCAACTTTCATAGCCCTAATCCCTAAGAAGAATGGTGCCTCTAATATCCGAGATTTTAGACCTATCAGCTTGGTGGTGAGTGTCTACAAGATCTTGGCTAAGGTTTTGGCAAACCGCTTGAAAGAGGTTTTGGATCAGTTGATATTTGAGTCTCAGAACAGTTTTGTGGGTGGTAGACAGATAATTGATTTTGTTCTTATTACTAATGAGTGTGTGGATAGTAGGGTGAAAAGTAAGATTCTGGGGGTTATTTGTAAGCTGGACATTGAGAAAGCCTATGATCATGTGAATTGGGAGGTTCTTCTAGATTTGTTGAAGAGAAAGGGATTTAGGGTGAGGTGCTGTAGGTGGATCTGTACATGTATATCCACAGTCCAGTTCTCTGTTTTGGTCAATGGGGCTCCAGTTGACTTTTTTGGGAGCTTGAGGGGATTGAGACGAGGGGACCCGCTATCTCCTTTGTTGTTTCTGGTTATAATGAAGGTTTTTTGTAAGATGATGAAAAGAGTTAAAGCTGCTAGTTTACTTCGAGGTTTCAGGGCAGATGGTAGAAGGGGTGAAGGGGTATGTGTCTCACATTTTTTGTTTACGGATGACACGATTCTATTTTGTGATGTCGATGAGGAGCAGATTCTTCATGTTTGAATGCTCCTTCTTTGTTTCCAAGCTGTGACAGGTTTAAAGGTTAATGCTTTGAAGAGTGAGATGGTTCCCATTGGGGAGGTTCCTAATATTCATGTCTTGGCAGAGATCTTGGGTTGCTAGATTGGGTTTTTGCCTATAACCTATCTTGGTATGCCACTAGGGGCATCCCACAAGTCCCCTACTATTTGGAATCCTATATTGGAGAAAATTGAGCGTAAGTTGGCTGGTTGGAAGAAGATGTATTTGTCAAAAGGTGGAAAACTGACATTGCTTAAGAGTACATTATTTAGTCTTCTGACTTACATTTTATCTCTTTTTACAATCCCTATGCATGTCGCCAATAAGATTGAGAGGTTACAAAGGGATTTTTTGTGGAGGGATTCCAAGACACATTTGGTGGGCTAGGATAAGGTGTGTGCACCTTTGGAAAATGGTGGGTTAGGAGTAAGGTAATTAACTACTTTCAATAAAGCCTTACTAGGAAAATAGTTATGGCGGTTTGGGGTTGAAGAGACAAGACTTTGGAGAAGGGTAGTAGCTCTAAAGTTTGGGGAAGAATGGGGGGGGGGGGGTCAGACTTCCAAGCTAGATAGAGGGGTACATGGGTGTGGTTTGTGGAGAATTATCCGAATGGGTTGGGAAGCTTTTAGTAAAAATATTCAGTTTGAGGTAGGGGTGGGGGATAGAGTGAAGGTTTGGATAGATTAATGGTGTGGGGATTCTCCACTTAAATTGGCCTATTTGGTTGTGTATTGGATTGCCTCCAATAAAGGGGCATCAGTGGCCTCTTCTCTTGAAGGGTTGGGGATAGAGGAACGGAGAAGTTGGGATGTTTGTTTTATTCGGAGACCAAATGATTGGGAAATGGGTCATGTGGATGCATTTCTTCGTACTTTGGGCTCTAATTTACTTCCAATTGAGAATGGAGACTGTATGCGATGAAAGTTGACGAAGAATGAGAATTTTGATATCCGGTCATTTTATAATAAGTTAAGAGGACCCGTGCCCATCATATTTCCTTGGAAAAGTGTTTGGAAGGTTAAGGCCCCTTGGTGTGTGTCATTCTTTGCGTGGACTGCTGTATGGAATAAAATCCTTACAGGTGACAATTTGAGGGATAAAGGGATGGACTTTGTTGACTGGTGCATTATGTGTTGTTGTAATGGTGAAACGGTGGATCATTTGTTACTGCATTATGGTAAGGCTTACCGGTTGTGGAGTTTGGTGTTTAGATCTTTTGGAATTTCTTGGGTCTTGCCAAGATCAGTTACAAATACTTTCTTTGGTTGGTGGGATTGGCTTGGGAAGCATTCGTCTAGTATTTGGAATTTAGCTCCACTATGCTTAATGTGGTGTTTGTGGAGGGAGCAAAATTGGAGGACGTTTGAGGATATGGATAGTTCCAATGATCAGCTATTGGCTTCTTTCAATGGCTCTCTTTTTGATTGGTCTAGTGCTTGAGGACTCACCTCTAGTGATTCTCTCCCTATGTTCTTTAGCTCCCTTCTTTGTAATTAATATCTTTTCTTTCTGTTTTTTATCATCATTTTTTGTACTTTTTACCTATGGCTTATGTTTTTCTGCATGAGGAAGTATTTTTGAATATACATCTTAATTACTTATCAAAAAAAATATTATACTATGCATGTGACAGGTTGAGCAGCTCATTTCCGCCACATGCATAACCTATGTAAAGCAAATCACACTTTGGAAAACAATTAATTAAGAACCTAATTGCTTGCAGGGGATATTTTGTACTTGATATGATATTTAATTAGACCTATAAATATGAACCTTTAAAAAATTACGGTGAAAAAGCACCAAATACTAAATAGTATTCTGTTTTTTTTTTTTACTATCCTTCTCTCCTTTCCTGCTTTGAGTCAAAATCCTTGTTTTTTTAAGGACATCAATTTTTACTAGTTGAGTAAATTTTATATAAGACCACAATTTTCTATTAAAGATTTCTTCACAAAAAATTTGATTGCAAATTGACATGATTTTTAATGGTGATGTTAAGCGTGCACCAAATTCGTAGGGATTATCTGTATGATACAAGTAGTCAATGGTTTCATCTCTTAAATTTTTGTACGTTGGAACCCCAAACACGGAACTCTACCCAAGTCTTTGGGTTTGAAATTGAATAGTTATCGGCACACAAGAATTTATATAATTTGATTTGGAATTATTTCCACCACCCGTTTCTGGTTATTTCACTTCGCTTTCTGGTCAAACATCCTAGCTTGTGTCAATCAAATCTTGTTTGTTGGGTGGTAAAGTTCCAATCACGACCAAAACAAATGTTCAAACTTTTGTAACTTTTATCAGATTCAGATGATTTATAAGCCAAAGATTCTGTCCAGGCACATAAAGATGTCTCTACTTACTTCAAAATAAACATGAACCGACAGATATGGACTTATTGGATAGACTTTCTAGTATTTTAAACTAGTCTTAAGTTACATAATATTCATCATCACCAGAATTCAAAGTTGAACGCGTAGTCTAGGCCTTTGACAACCAGGAATAGATATAGCCATATAGGAGAGGGTAGTGCACTTTCCCTTGCAATATATATAAACATCAAACTTTCGTTCTTGGTTTCAATATTATTTGCGTCTTTCTTTCTTTATCCAATATGGAGTCTCCTACCATTCTCAAGTTCACAATTTCTCACCCATTCTTTTGTATGCTTTTGTTGTTTGCTTCCACAGTGAATCCTGTGTTTGGTTTGAAAAGATGCAACTTTCCAGCAATTTTTAACTTTGGTGACTCAAATTCTGACACCGGTGGATTGTCTGCTTCCCTTATAACAATAACACCTCCTTATGGGGAGACCTATTTTCACAAACCTGCTGGAAGGGCCTCCGATGGCCGGCTCATGATCGATTTCATGGGTATGTACCTCGTTTCTTTTTAGTAGATTTTAGTCTTATAAACTCAGAATTTTGGAATTAGATTCTCATAGTTACTGTTGCATAAAAACCTTATCCTTTCTTTATATGCAAAAGTTGAGTAAATGAGGTCGTTTAGTTATCGATGTCAGTGTTACTGTTAATGATAGAAAGTATTGCGTTTTGTTCTGTTAAATATTGCCCAATTAAAAAGAAAATTGGTCAAATAAAAAACATAGTATATAGATAGAGTTTGCACTACTAAGTAGGCGGTAGGCCCATGGATATCCATAGACACTCATTTTCTCATTGATTGTCCCGCTTTATCCACATGAAAATGATAGAACACCAAAGCGCCAAGGTAGAATCTTGGGTTATATATGGTTATTGTTAATAGATGTTGTTAAGGTATTTGTTAATATGTTATTTTAGAAAAGTTTTAATACTACTTTTATTAAAAATATAAAAGATTGTAAAATAAATCAGTTGCATTTTTCTTTTCTTATAAAAAATAGGGGCGGCACGGCAAAATCAGCCTAAACCTATTTGCCTGCTCAAACCCACCCACTTAAATAAGATCTAAATTCACCCAATTATTAATTGGGTTAAATGGGTATTAACCTAATTAACATTAACGTTTATTTGGTTTTAACTGGGTAACCAATTAGATCAAATTATGATCTAAGTATCATTTTTACAAATCACCCAACTCTAAAATACCCAAAAACCACTAAAAATGACCAAAATACCCCCCTAAGCCTTAAAAAAAACCAAAAAACCCCCTAAACCTAAAATGGCCAAAATACTCCTAAAACCAGAAAAAGACCAAAATACCCCCAAAACTTAAAAAATGACCAAAATACCCCTTAAAACCTAGAAATTGACCAAAATACCTCTAAACCTAAAAAATGACCAAAATACCCCTGAAACATAAAAATGGGCTTAAATACCCCCCTAAACCTCAAAATGACCAAAAATACCCCCCAAAACCTAAAAATGACTAAAATACCCCTAAACGTAAAAATGACCAAATACCCCTAAACCTATAGAATGACCAAATAATCTATACCACCGAACTAAAAATTGACCAAAAATACCCTAAACCAAAAAATACCAAAATACCCCTAAACATAAAAAAGTGACCACCAAAAAATATCAAAAATAATATAAAAGACCTCAAAACTATAAAATTAACCTCCGAAAC
>NW_027069614.1:1000671-1118566 GCF_002906115.3 Quercus suber
GGGGGGGGGGGGGGGGGGGTATTTTGGTCATTTTTAGTGGGTTTTTTTAATATTTATTATTATTATTATTTTTTTAAAGCGTAGGTTTTTTTTTTTTAAAGGTTTAGGGGGGTATTTTGGTAAATTTAAAGGATTTTATGAATACTTTGGTCATTTTCAAGTTTTAGTGGCATTTTGATAATTTTGATTATTGGGTAATTGGGTGAGTTGGGGTTTACCCATAATAATTGGGTTGAGTTGGGTTTGGTTTAGAAGTAATTAGTTAAATTTCCAATAAATGGGTAAATGAGTTTTATGTACCCACTACCCAACCTAATTATGCCCACCCAAACCCACCCATACCCACCAATTTGACACCCCTAATAAAAAATTTCTAATAATATTTTATTAACCAATACTTTTAGGACATTCGTTAATTTTTTCTTTTTAGTATCA
This sequence comes from Quercus suber, assembly GCF_002906115.3. Taxonomy (NCBI): domain Eukaryota; kingdom Viridiplantae; phylum Streptophyta; class Magnoliopsida; order Fagales; family Fagaceae; genus Quercus; species Quercus suber. The sequence goes on from NW_027069614.1 coordinate 1,001,107, forward strand.
TAATATGTTGCTTCAACGTCATAATTTGAAAGTTGGATATAAAAGTGATCTTAAAATTTTTTAAAAATTGTAAAATTTGTTATTTCCACAGCGTTGTTGAAATTAATTTAGCTATGCCTAATTATCAACTGTTTGATCACTCCCATTGTATGGTTGCAGCAAAGAGTCTTGGTCTCCCTTATCTGAGTGCCTACCTTGATTCCTTGGGGACCAATTTCTCACACGGTGCAAATTTTGCCACGTCTGCATCCACAATCAGACTACCAACCAAAATTATACCTGCTGGTGGATTTAGTCCCTTCTACCTCGATATACAATACTCACAACAATTCGTGCAGTTCAAATCCAGATCACAAATGATTAGGAAAAAAGGTAAATTCAGTAACAACAAACTTTAGTTACACTTTCTTAGGTGTTATGTACTGTATTTTCTAATTATATTCAATGATTGATTTTGATTAATATTTTATTTACAGTTTCTTAGATGTTATATATATTAAATTTTTTAATTAAATTCAAGTATATGGTTGTATTTAATTAGAAAAAGATAGTAATCATTTATTTAATTGTCTTTTATCATAAAATGATAGTTACAGATTTGTAGTGCCTAAGAGCATCCGCATTTGGGTTTCTAAATGCCAAATGTTAAGAACATTTGGCATTTAAGCCCCAAAATCCATCAGCAATGGGGAGGCCATATCTCAAATGCTAAAAAAAATTTGGGATTTTGCTATAGTGCCATCTCAAATGTAAGATGGCACTGTAGCTGGGTTGTAAAAAAAAAAAAATTTTTTAATGTTTTTTAACCCGGGATTTCTCTCTCATCAGTCATTATTTCTCATCTTTTCTCTCTCTTCGTTCTCTCTTTCTCCTCTGCTCTGTCCTCTCTTCAGACATACTCTCTCCAATACTCTCTCCGATCCTTTCTCATGCCTTTTATTGCTCTCTTCAGAATTGCTGTTGCTTCGTTCTGCTTTCTGCTTCATTTGCTATGGATTCCGATGGGTTTGTTATGGAATTCGATGAGGTTGCTATGGATTTGTGGGTTTCTGTGTTGATCTGGGCGTGAGGGTTATGGGTTGATCTGGGCATGGTGGTTGGTTGGGCGTGGATCGGCGTGAGGGTTGCGTTTGGATCGGCGTGAGGGCTGGGTTTGCTGGTGAGGGCTGGGTTTGGATCGGATTTAGGGGGGGTTGTTTGATCGGCGGGGTGGGTTTGGATCGGCGTGAGGGCTGGTTTTGCTGGTGATTTTTTTGGATCGGAGTGAGGGCTGGGTTTGGATCGGAGTTAGGGTGGAGGCGTTGTTTGATCGGCGAACGGGTTTGGATCAGTGGGTGGGTTTGGGATCGGCGTGAGGGATGGGTTTGCTAGTTGTGTTTTTTTTTTTTTTTTCCTTATCTGTTTTGTGCCTGAGGTTGAGGGAGAGAGACGAAAAGGAACAGAGAGAGAGAGAGAGAGAAATAGTAAAAAAATAATAAAAAAGAATATTTAAATAAATTGGGAAAAAAAATAGAGTTTTGGGATGCTGGGTGTATTGAAAAATGGTATGTTATAATTGATAAAGTTGCTTTTTGGGATGGTAAAATAGGATGGGATGAGATTTCCGGATGTGGATGCTCTTAGGTGTTCTAAGATTACAATTGCTTTTGTCAAAGGCCTTGTAAATCAATTGACACCTCTTTATGTTTCCAACAAAGATATCCAATATTTAAACATGTGAATTTATTAATAAATAAACCACATATTTGAATTTAGTAGTCGTTATGGAAAGATTTGCTACATCAATTGATATAATCACATGGTAGGTTACAATAGGGGATGAGAATGAGAAATTTGAACTTTGGATATTTTCATTAAAAACACCAAGAAATGCAGGAAATGTCAATTAAATTACAATACTTTTGGCACATGGTAGGAACTTAAGGTACAACATTTAAAAAAATGTATTTAGGGTAAAATTCTAAAATGCGTAAACAACATATTATGTATTGAAAAAGTTTATAAATATAACAAAATCTCATAGCATTTTTACAATACCATTGTTTTGAGTTGTGGTGGGTAAAATTTTATTTTATTATGACTTATAATAAGTTGACATGTAAGCTTGTTGTGAAGATGTGATATTTTGTTGTACTCGTAAAATACCTCATATATTTGTTGGGAATTGAGGAGCTTATAACCATCTCTATTATCAAATGCATTTTTGCTTTATATTGGGCCTTTAAATTTAGGGTTTAGGGTTTAAATCCTTTAAATTTCTTGTAGGAGGAATATTTGCAACTTTAATGCCCAAGGGGGATTATTTTTCAAAAGCATTATACACATTCGATATCGGCCAGAATGATCTTGGTGAGGGCTTCTTTGGTAACATGACCATAGAGGAAGTCAATGCTTCTATCCCTGATATAGTAAACAAGTTCTCCATTAATGTTAAGGTAAATTTATACTATGATTAGTCATTGAAAAAAGGCTGGCTTGGCCTTGGCGTACTACTTTAAGAAGAAACATGATCACTTGTTAAACTAATTAGAAAAAGGGAAAAAATAAAAAAACTAACAAACAACAACAACAAAAAGACAACAAAAACAGGTAACTAATTTTTTTTCCTGGAAAAATATATAAAAATTGCAAGAATAAATTCATTGTGATTTTATGTGTGTTTTTTTAATATATGTGCATAATTTGACTTAATTTTTTTTAATAATAATTTAATAGAGCATTAATTACACATTAGTGTGTGCCTTTAGGGTATTCATTAACTAAAGTCTTCTTTTAGGCTCCATTTGGGAGTTCATAAGGAAATGGAATGGAATGATTATAAGAGAATGGAATGGAATAGAATTTATTTAAGTAAGGGAAATGAATGGAAAAGAATGGAATGAAATAGAATTAAGTAACTTTGATTGGATGTTTTAAAATAAAGGAATGGAAAGAAATGAAAATGAACGGAATGTAAGTAATTTTGTTTGGGAGCAACATGGAGGGAATGGAGTGGAAATATTTTATGACAATATTACTATTAGTCCCCTATTTTTTTTTAAAAAAAATTGTTGAATATATATGGGTATTTTGGGAGTTTTAGTAAAAAAATTATTAAATCTAATTCCATTCGCTCCCATTCCTCCCAATTTTAGAGGAAATGAAAATTTGTGATTTTAAGTGAATAAAGAGGAATGAGTGTTCTCTCTTACCCATTTCATTCCCTCCTATTTAAACTCCTAAACAAGGAAATGAACTTTATATTCCCTCCATTGAAACTCCCAAACAAGGGAAAGAAAGAATATTCTAAAATTATTCTTTTCATTCCTTTCCATTTATTAACTAAAGTCTTCTTTTAATGCTAATCAAGTGATGTTATGATGTAGAATATATATAATTTGGGAGCTAGATCATTTTGGATCCATAACACGGGACCAATTGGCTGCCTTCCCTATATTTTGGCCAATTTTCCATCAGCTCAGAGGGACAGCTATGGTTGCGCAAAGTCTTATAATGATGTAGCTCAATATTTCAACCACGATTTGAAGGAGGCCATAGTTCAACTCAGGAAGGATCTTCCATTAGCTGCAATCACATATGTGGACGTCTACTCTGTCAAGTACTCTCTATTTACTAAACCAAAGGAATATGGTAAGCCCCATAGTTTTTTACATCGAAAATTATATAACCAAAAATTATTAGTAATTAGGGACAGAGACATCTTCATGTTTTCAATGGCAACATCCAAGATTTAAATCGCTCATCCTTCAACTATTGAATATTTTCAAAGAAATATTGAGATGCTTATTAGCATTTTTCATCTTTTTTTTTTTTTCAAACATTTATTTAAAATGAATTATTCTTAAGTGGCATAAAATTTTATGAAAATTGCTCATCCTTCAACTATTGAATCGTCAAAAAATTTCCCATTGTTGCTTGAAAATATCAGGATTTGAGCTTCCTCTCGTTGCTTGTTGTGGCTATGGTGGCATGTACAATTATAGTAGTAGTGTTGGTTGTGGAGGAACAATCACAGTCAATGGAAGCCAGATATTTGTTGGTTCATGTGAACGCCCCTCAGTTAGAGTAAATTGGGATGGGATTCACTATACAGAGGCTGCAAACAAGTTTGTTTTTGACCAAATTTCAACCGGAGCCTTTTCAGATCCACCAATACCCTTAAAAATGGCTTGTCACAACAATTAGATTCATAGGCATAGCTGCACAAGCACCTATATATAAATCAAAATAATCTTGTACTGCAAGTTATTATGTACTCTTTAATTATCGTCTCCCATATAGATATTGGCTTAATTATGAAATAGCCTGCTATGTACTTACTCTTGTTATATATGTTGCAAAAGCGGAAGCTTTAATATCAATTTGTTGAGAATAGCGGAGGTATAAATATCTATTTGTTGTGTGTATAACCAAATAACAATGAGTTTATGCAAAATAGAAATAGAAAGAAAAGAAACAATCATATGAGAATAAAAATTTACGTGGTTCAACCTTAGCCTAAATGCCTGGATAGTGTTGAGAAGAAAGTTTCACCAACAAAACGAGATTACAAAAAGTAGTACCAAAACACTCTAACGAAACCCAAACTCCAAATACTCCCAAAGAGCCCACACTCACAAGAAGCAAGTGATTAGAAAAACTTGAAAATCTTTAGAATAAAGTCATAGCTTAAAACTCTACCAAAATAATAGGGAATAGAGAAAACCCTATTTTACTTTTGCGGCTAGGGTTGCTTCACATGTAGCCGCATAACTAGTGTATACATATTAAGGGAAATGTTAACAGATGTCCTAAGGGCATTGGTTGAGGAATTATTTTTAGAAATATTTTATGGAAAAATGATAATACAATTTTTTTTAACAGCTTTTTATATTTCTCATGAAAGTGGTGTCAAAACTTTCCTAATATGGTTTATTAATAATTGCCTTATAAGCACCCGTTAACACGGCCCATACATTAATTAGCATAAAATAGAAGTAAGCTAGGGTTGCTTTACATGTCTTACACGGAGTACAACTCAAAGTCTTACATAGTTAAGACATCATGCTATGCACCCATGTATAAACTTATTCAAGCCACCAATCATAAGCATATAAACTAGAATGAATAAATGATCACATTTAAATGAACTTTGGTTTTTTCTTCTTCTTCATTTTGATTGTTTTGGAAGATTGGATGTGAGGCTATATGAATGGTGATGATGCTGAAAATATCATCAGTGAGTCACACGATACTTGCACACTCGAAACGACACATGCATAAAGAAAAGAGAAGACCTAACAGAGAGCACCGGTGTGGTACCGGCCAAATACCCTCCGAAGGTCAAGTTAGAGCCTTTTACAACTTCAGAGTGCTAGGGAGGGCGTAATTATGCGTAACTTGATTTGTGAGGGTATTGGGGCCTTTATAGTAGTCAAATGTTGACCTTTTTTCCTCGGAGTCGAAGTCCTTTCCATATAGGAATCCTAAACGTGATGGACAAGTCTTTTTCATATAGAGAAGATCTTCATCAATATACGTAACCTCTGGAATCCTCCTCGCATTAGGATTTTGTTTCCCTTAGGATTCTATGGTGTGTGCCACAAGTATTCCTATTTAGGGTTTTTGTCTAACCCATGGCCAATCAATCCGTCTATACTCCATCCGTTCATCACAGATCCGTCCTCAACGGGTCTTGCACACAATAGGCTTGTCTATTTTACAGTCCATGAACAGTGAACAGCCCGACCCATTATACTAGGATCTGTCGCCATACATTTTCCCTCTTCAGTTGCCCCTTCACCCCATGGGTCTATATGACGGACCCATGGGGTGATGGTTCAAAGTCTCAAGCCAACGACCATGATACATAACTCCGTGAGCTTATGTCCGTACCCTGACAGGTTATCAGGAACTCATTTATGACCTGTGACGTGTATCACTCTCTTAATGGCTGTTGTCTTAGAACGAGGTGTTGCTTCGTCTTCCATGCACCTCTTCTATAAATATCACCCTCTCCTCCTCTCATTTTTCTACTTTTTGCTGAAATACATTGACAGAGCACGTCCGTCACATCTGTCAGAGACCTATCCGTTCAGCTCCTGCACCCGTCGTCTGCACTTTCGTTTGTTCATTCCTTAACTTGGTAAGTAATCTTTTATCCATCTTCTTTTTTAATTCTCTTTTATCTTCTGGCATTATATATTTTTTCTTAGACTTTATGCCCCCGTCACTCTTTCCAAACCCGTCAGAGTTTTAGGTTTTGTCATTACATGTAGGCCATGTCTAGTGCGTTAAGTAATCAGTCGGTCGTCCATGACGGGGCGAACTACGAAGAGGTATACCCGTCAGGTCACAAAGACCAAGACGATGTAAGCGAGGAGAGGAGTCCGTCTTCATCTTCCCCGTCCTCAACAAATGAGGATATGGAGATGGTCGAGATAGAGGAGGGTTCTGCTGATGATGAAGATCAAATAGTTAGACCCGTCGTGGGAGCTGATGGACTTAGGGAGTTCATCATGCTTCCAGAATGGACGGTGAATGCCTTTACATCCACCATCAAGGAACCACATTTTAATACCCTTAGGGCCCATTACCAAATTCCAGACTACATCCCCATATGTCTGCCCTATAAGTTAGAAAAATGTTATTATGAAGGAGTAGACGGCATCGGAGTGTACGAATAGATGCTCAAGGTAGGCCTCAGCTTTCCTCTAAGCTCCTTGCACTGTGAACTCCTTAAATACCTAGGCTTATCCGTCAACTAGATATCCCCAAATGCCTGGAGAGTCTTCATAGCAATGGAGGTCCTGTACGGAGCAATGACAGACGGTAGAAGAAGGTTGACGATACGAAAATTCCTCCACTACTATTGTCCAGACGAGATAGACAAATCAAGGGGGATATATAGTTTTGTTCCTAGAAGCCCTGTCTTGAAAGTGATTTATGAAACCCTAGACTCTAATAGAGACTGGAAGAGCCGTTATTTTTTCATTGAGGGCGACGGTTGGATGTGTCATCCAGGGGAAACGGATCACATGCCCATCGACAAGATTTGGGGTGTATTAAACCCGTCCGGTATGAACCCGTCGTATAACAATCATTCTAAGTTTATTTAATACTCATTGTGTTTTGAACGTCCATCTTTTTTTGTACAGTCCGATGACGCCCACAAGTCACTCTCGAGGAATTCAGTGTTCTTGAGAAAATTTTTGCTAAGTCTAAACCAGAGGAATGAACTTGGGCCAAACTCGTTAACCTCAACACCATCCATTGGTACTATGACGGGCCTAAGCCAACTTCAGTGGCAATTAAGTACGAAGAGCTCACCTGTCAATGTAAGTCCATCGTTCTTCCTTATTCAAATTGGTTTTTTTTTTTTGACACCTGTCTACCTCTTCAGAGATGGACGACGCTAAAAGGAGAGCAGCTATCAGATTACAAGCTGCCAAAAACAAAGAAGCTGGTGCGGACCCAATGGGAACGGGCTCTAGCAAGCAATCAATTAAAAGGAAGCAACCGTCAAAGGGTGACCGTGCACCCCAAAAGCCCAAGGTTCCTTTGGAGCCTGTCGTTAGCTTGATGATCAGAGGGGCTAAGACGGTCACCTCTGTGAAACATGGGGCCGGTAAGGGCCTAATGATCGGTTCGTCCTCAAGCAAGAAGAAGCCATCCGTTCTACTCCACGAAGACTCCAAGTACACCCTTGAGAGGCTCTCGTCCATCATAACAACTGAGGACTATGAGGACTTAGGTAGCCACTTGACGGAGGCGATGGTAGAGACAACCCTTTTTAGCATCGCTCAGGTAACTCATTTGTCGTCATATTGTCCGTCCTGTCCCCTTTTTTTTTTTATTTATTTTTTATTATTATTATTAAATTTAACTTATGTTTCCTTCCATGCCATGATTATGATGAAGGGGATGATGGGACGGTGTCTAAACCTTGAGACGACCTTAGGCCGTGTTCATGAGAAGTCTAAGGTGACGGAGGACGAGTTACTCGAGTTGAAAACCTGGAAGGTTGTCCAAGAGCAGAAACTTAAAATGGCTGAAATAGCTAGGGATGAATGTATCAAGCTGATGGAGGACTTGAAGAAAGCTCTCGAGGAAAAAGACAAGGAAATCCGTCAAGCTAAGGAGGTCGCGATACAGGAGTATCGTGACTCCGACGCCCTAATTACAGGAGTATCGTGACTCCGACGCCCTAATTACAGGAGTATCGTGACTCCGTCGTTATATTATTATTATTATTATTATTATTATTATTATTATTTATTTTTTTTACCTGACCTTGTTTCTATTTTGACTCGATCTGTTTACTTGTTTGATACTTCGTTCGTAGAATTCCGTCCACTTTATGGGTATATCCGTCCATTTTATATTCCGTCCACTTTGTGGATCTTATTTATATTCGTCCACCATGTGGACTTGGAATTTTTCATCCTTTTTGGGATGATCCATCCATATTGTGGAAATAGTTACTCGTCTACTTTTGGACATAGTGTTTTCATCCTCATGGGATGATCCATCCACTTGGTGGATCTTTATTTATTTCCTTCCATTTTTGAACTTTGGGTTTTCATCCTTTTGGGATGATCCGTCCACATTGTGGATTTAGTTATACCCGTCCTCTTTTGGACTTATTACTTTTCATCCTCTTGGGATGATTCGCCCATCTCGTGGACTTAGTTATATTCGTCCATTTTTAGACTTTGGGGGGATGACCTGTCCCTCTAATGGACCTATGCCCGTCCATTTTTGGACCTAGAGTTGTCATCCTCTTGAGATGATTCGTCCATTTTGTGGACTCAGTTTATACCCGACCAACATTGGACTTTGTAAATTCATCCCATTGGGATGGCCTGTCCACTTTGTGGACTTAGTTTATACCCGTCCAATATTGGATTTTGTAAATTCATCCTCTTGGGATGGTCCGTCCAGTTTGTGGACTTAGTTTATACCCATCCAATATTGGACTTTGTAAATTCATCCGATTGGGATGGTCCGTCCACTTTGTGGACTTAGTTTATACCCGTCCAATATTGGATTTTGTAAATTCATCCCCTTGGGATGGTTCGTCCACTTTGTGGAGTTAGTTTATACCCGTCCAATATTGGACTTTGTAAATTCATCCCCTTCGGATGGTCCGTCCACTTTGTGGACTTAATTTATACTCGTCCAATATTGGACTTTGTAAATTCGTCCCCTTGGGATGGTCCGTCCACTTTGTGGACTTAGTTTATACCCGTCCGGTATTGGACTTTGGTAAATTAAGTAGAAAAAACACAATCTTGTCAGAATATTTTTCTTATTGAAAGAAAACCATGTAAAAAAGTACCTACCCCCTTGGGCTTAAAAAGGCACTTGTAGAAAGAATTGTTCGAAATAAAGACTAGCGATAGCAAAACTAAATAATAGAAAAAATTGTTCGACGTAAAAACTAATAAAACTCAATAATAAACTGGAAACTGGGAAGCGTCGGTGCTCTTCATGTCGTCTCTACTGGTAGTATCTCCGTAGGTGCTCCGTGTTCCATGCGTACTGCAGCTTCCGTCCATCTAGAGTTTCAAGGTGGTAGGTCCCTTTCCTTTGCCATGATGAGATCCTATATGGTCCTTCCCAGTTGGGGCCGAGCTTTCCTTGTGAAGGATCTCTAGCAGCTCACATTACCTTCTGTAGCACAAGATCTCTGATTTGAAAGTCTTTATGTCTGACATTGGAGTTGTAGTATTTTGCCATGAGGTTCTGGTATCGTGCCGACCTCTGCTCTGCTGTAGCCCGGACTTCGTCCACCAGGTCTAGCTGAAGCCACAAAGCCTCTTCGTTCTTTTCCTTATTGTAGTTTTCCTCTTGATAGCTCGTAAGTCCTACCTCCGCAAGAATGACAGCCTCACTTCCGTATGCTAGTTTAAACGGTGTTTCTCCAGTTGGTGTTCTTGCTGTAGTACGATATGCCCATAAGACGCTTAGTAGTTCATCAAGCCATATTCCCTTAGCCCCCTCGAGCCGGGTCTTGATGATCTTGAGTAAGGACCGGTTCGTGACTTCGACTTGCGCATTGGCCTGTGGGTGTGTGGGCGACGAGTAGTGATTCTTAATACCCAGCTCCGAACAGAAGTCCCTGAATGCACTGTTGTCAAACTGCTTTCCATTGTCGGAGACAAGCACTCTGGGTATCCTGTACCTGCATATGATATTTCTCCATACAAAACTGCGGATGTTCTTCTCCGTGATAGTAGCTAGGGCTTCTGCTTCCACCCACTTAGTAAAGTAGTCGATACCAACTACCAAAAATTTTAGCTTCCTTGTTACTGTTGGGAAGAGGCCCATGATGTCTAGTCCCCATTGGGCGAATGGCCAAGGTGCCGTCATGGGTGTCAGCTCCTCAGTTGGTTGCCTGATCAGATTACTGAATCTCTGACATTTGTTGCAAGTCTTAACGTAAGCTTGTTCGTCATTTTGCATTGTAGGCCAATAGTACCCTGCTCGGATCAATTTGTGCACTAAAGACCGTGCTCCTGAATGGTTTCCACAGATACCCTCATGGACTTCTCTCATTATGTAGTCTGCTTCCTCATGACCCAAACATCTCAGGTACGGTCGTGAGAATCCCATTTTGTATAAGACATCATTGAGCACAAATTGCGAGGCTTGGACTTTCAGTTTCCTGGTTGTGTCTTTTCCGTCTGGTAGTGTGCCCGTCTTCAAGTATGCTATTAACAGTGTAGTCCAATTATTCTCAGGATTCACCTCCTGCACTTTTGTTTCGTCATCAATAATTGAGGAAACTTGGACAAACGATAATACCTGATCGGGGACTAGCATAAATTCTGCAGAGGCTGCTTTTGCCAGACGGTCGGCACAATCGTTCTCCTCCTTTAGGGATTTGAACGAATCTGACTTCGAGGCTGTCGATCCGATTCTTGACTTTTTCCAGGTACTTCTTCATCCTTTCATTTTTGCACTCGTAGACACCATTAATCTGACTTGTTATTACTTGGGAATCGCAATGTAGGACCATGTTTTCAGCACCTGCTGCCTTTGTGAGGTCTAATCCCGCCACCAATGCTTCATATTTGGTCTCGTTGTTGGTTGTTGGGAAGTCCAGTCAAATCATGCACTCGATTTTATCTCCGTCAGGGGTTTGGATCACCACACCGGCACCTCCAACTTGCCTGTTTGAAGATTCATCTGTGTGGATGCTCCATTGTCTGGGGGTGTCTACCTTCTTACCTTCTAATTGAGTATATTCAGCGATGAAGTCTGCCACAGCTTGCCCCTTTATTACAGTTCACGGGTGGTACTGTATATCAAACTCGCTTAGCTTTATTGCCTACAGAGCCATTCGTCCGGTAGCCTCAGGGCTGCTCATGGCTCTTTTTAGAGGTTGATCCGTCAAGACTATGATGGTATGTGCCTGGAAGTACGGCTTGAGTTTCCGGGTTGCGGTTACCAGTGCGAAGGCCAACTTCTCCATCTGGGGTACCTCTTTTCTGCCCCCCGAAAACCCCTACTTATGAAATAGACGGGTTGTTGAAATCCTTCCTCTTCTCTTACGAAGGCCACGTTGACCGCCACTTGCGAAACCGCTATGTAGAGGTAGAGTTCTTCCCCTGGTTTGGATGGGCTGAGCAATGGTGGTGAGGCAAGGTATTTCTTCAGGTCTTCAAATGCCATTTGGCACTCGTCTGTCCACTTGAACGATTTTCTCAGGGTGCGGAAGAATGGTAGACATCTGTCTGTTGCTTTAGAGATGAACCTGTTTAAGGCTGCAAGTTTGCCATTCAAGCTTTGCACCTCTTTCACCATCCTCGGTGGTTCTAACTCCATGATAGCCCATATCTTCTCCGGGTTGACCTCTATACCTCTTTGGGATACCATGAATCCCAAGAATTTCCCCGCCGTTACTCCAAACACGCACTTGCTTGGATTCAGCTTCATGTTGTAGACCGAAGGGTGTCGAATGTCTCTTGGAGGTCATCTAGGTGGTCATTTTTGCGCAGGCTAACATGTCATCAACGTACACTTGTACGTTCCTCCCAATCTGGTGCATGAACATTTTGTTCATTAGTCTCTGGTACATTGCCCCCGCGTTCTTGAGTCCGAATGGCATCACCTTATAACAAAAAAGTCCTTGGCTGGTGACAAAGGAAGTTTTCTCTTGATTAGCTTCCTTCATCTTGATTTGATTGTAGCCTGAAAAGGTGTCCATGAAGCTTAGGAGTTGGTGTCTGGCCGTTGAGTCTACCAGAGTATCTATCCAAGGGAGGGGGTATCTATCCTTCAGGCACGCCCTGTTGAGGTCTGTGAAATAGACACATATTCGCCACTTCCCGTTAGCCTTCTTGACCATGACTACGTTTGCCAACCAGTCTGGGTAATATACTTCTTGAATAAAATCCGCTTCCAGTAATTTCCTGACCTCTTCCACTATCGCTTTGTCTCGTTCCTAGGCGAACACTCGCTTTTTCTGTCGGATGGGTAAGGATGCTGGGTTCACGTTAAGCTTGTGAACCATGACGGAGGGATCAATCCCGGGCATGTCCTCGTGGCTCCACGCGAATAAGTCTTGGTTCATCTTGAGGAATGCTGCGAGGGCTTGACGTTTTTGCTGGCTAGTCGACGTCCCCATCCTAGTCGTCCGTTCAGGCCTTGATTCATCGAGTACCATCTCTTCCAATTCTTCAATCGGCTCCGCTATGGTTTGTTGCTCTTCTATACACATAGTCTGCTGGTGATTTTCCATTTCTAGCATGGCAATGTAGCATTCACAGGCGGTCATTTGGTCTCCTCGCAACTCCCTAATCCTATAATCTGTAGGGAACTTGATCATTAGGTGGTATGTCGATGTTGTCACTTTCCACGAGTTAAGTGTAGGTCGTCCGAGAATACCATTGTAAGCGGATGAACAATCAACCACAAGGAATGCTACGTCCTTCGTGATCTGCCATGGATAATCACCCACCGTCATCGAGAACGTGATCGAGCCTAACGGGAATACCCTTGTTCCTCCAAAACCGGCTAGCGGAGCATTCGTTGGTATCAATCGCGTTTTGTCAATCCCCATTTGTTGGAATGCTGGATAGTATAGGATGTCAGCCGAGCTGCCGTTGTCGATTAACACTCGACGAACATTGTAGTCCCCCACACGTATGCTGACAACTAGTGCGTCGTCGTGTGGGTGGTGAAGTCTTCTTGCATCTTCTTCAGAGAACCTAATGATGGGGCTTTCCCTCCGTGCTATCTGAGGTATGGAGCCCGTTAGCTGGACATTTTGAACCATCCTAAGGTACATCTTTCGAGCTTTCTTGGAGGAGCCAGTAGTTGCGGTTCCCCCTATAATTATCCTTATGTCTCAGATGGGGGGTCTAGGACGCTCATTATCCTGTCGGGGGGCCTGCTCTTGAGGATTTGGATCCACTCTCTCCTTGCTGACGAATTTTTGCAACTTCCCTTGTCTAATAAGGGCTTCAATTTGTTGTTTTAAGTCGTAGCAATCAGCCGTGTCGTGACCATGATCATGGTGGAAGCGGCAATACTTGTCTCTAGGTCGCTTGTTTGGATCGCTCTTCAGCTTCCCTGGAAATGTCAGTGCCCCCTCATCCTTGATTTGCATTAGGACTTGGTCTATTGGGGTGTTCAGTGGTGTGAAGCTTGTGAACCTTCCTCCCTAGGGTTTAGGGCGCCTTTCGTCCCTTCTGTCTCCCGTCCTTGGTCTCTTCTGCCCTTAGTCCTGTCGTGCATCTCCCTGTTGCTCTCTCTTCCTCAGTTTTTCCTCCCGAGCCAGTAGTGTGTCTTCCGCGTTCATGTACTTAGTGGCCCTGTAAAGTACTTTTGACATGGTCTTCGGGTCGTTTTTGTATAGTGAGAAAAAAAGCGTACTCTTTCGCAACTCGTTTGTGAAGGCTGCTGCCAATACTTGTCGTCGGCTTCATCGATCGAAAGCGCTTCCTTATTGAAGCGGGTTATGTAGGATCTCAGTGTCTCGTCCTCCCTCTTCCTGATGCTCATCAAGCATGCCGTGGACTTCTTATATCTGTGTCCCCCAATAAAGTGTGTAGTGAACTGAGTGCTTAGCTCCTTGAAAGTGCTGATGGAGTTCAGCGTTAATCGGCTGAACCATACCCTTGCGGGGCCCTTCAGCATTGTAGGGAAGGCCCTACACATGATTTCATCCGCTATCCCTTGAAGGTGTATCAAGGTCTTGAAGGTCTCTAGGTGATCTAGAGGGTCTTTCACTCCGTCATAACTGTCTATATGCGGCATGCGAAATTTATATGGTAAGGGGAAGGAATTGACAGCTGCAGTGAATGGCGAGTCGGTGCGATTTACTAGATCGTCAAGATCGCTGGATACCCATCCTTTGAGGGCATTCATCATGACCTCCATTTGTTCCTTTATTGCCTGTATCTCCGTGGCAATGTGTGGTTGAGTTGTATCCGTGAGGGATGGCATGCTCAAATTTTGACGTTCCGGTCTACTCGGAGCATTACTGCCCTCTGGCCCTTCTCGCTCTCTTCTATCAGCACTGGTGCCTTCTTGGTCCTGCTCTTGAGTGTCGTGATCTGCATTTTTCTGGCGTAACTGTTCCTCCAGATCATGGTTCTGCTTAGTAAGGCGCTTTACGGCGGCGGCCAAGGTCTGTACCTGCCTTTCGAGGGCCGTTGCGCAAGTTTCGTCTCCCTGAACGTTGTTCGTTGTTGCCATTGAGTGAGTCAGCACCATGCAACTCTTTTTTCTGGAAAGTGTTTACTATGGCTTACAAACCAAAAAACGTTGTTTCGTTTCCCACAGACGGCGCCAACTGATGATGTTAAAAATATCACCAGTGAGTCACACGATGCTTGCACACTCGAAACGACACCTGCATAAAGAAAAGGGAAGGTCAAATACCCTCTGAAGGTCAAGTTAGAGCCTTTTAAAACTCTAGAGTGCTAGAGAGGTCGTAATTATGCGTACCTTGATTTGTGAGGGTATTGGAGCCTTTATAGTAGTCAAATGTTGACCTCTTTTCCTCGGAGTCGAATTCCTTTCCATATAGGAATCCTAAACGTGATGGACAAATCTTTTCCATATAGAGAAGATCTTCATCAATATACGTAACCTCTGGAATCCTCCTCGCATTAGGATTATGTTTCCCTTAGGATTCTATGGTGTGTGTCGCAAGTATTCCTATTTAGGGTTTCTATCTAACCCATGGCCAATCAATCCGTCTATACTCCATCTATTCATCACGGATCTGTCCTCAACGGGTCTTGCACACAATAGGCTCGTCTATTTTATAGCCCATGAACAGTGAACAGCTCGACCCACTATACTAGGATCTGTCGCCATACATTTTTCCCTCTTCAAATGGCAACCTTGTTTTCGTAGTACAATTCGTATTAAGATCTGTTAATATGTTTTAGCTGGTTACCTCTCAAAAAAGTTGTCTCCATTGATCTAAAATTTGCCATTGTTGATGAATAAGAAATGGTTGTTTGTTTCTTGGTCTTCTAGAAAGCAAGGTTTTTATCTCTCTTCATTTTTTTTTTTGAGGAAATTCTAGTAAACAAGTGATTTTTACCAAGTAGTAATTGGTTTACGAGTGTCCCTACAATTAGCCCACTCTGTGTCATAACATGCATGCAATTGGATTAACTATCAAATGTCATGAAATTCTTTGGCCCGGTGTTTTTTTTTTGGTCATAATAATAGAATTTCCTATTTGGATTTTATCATTTTTTGTACTAAAATATTCTTATACATATTCTTAAACTCTCTAAAATACCCCTTATTTTCTATCAAATCATGTCTAAATTTGGGTCTTTAGCATAAAACAACACCGCTTCTATGTCTTCTTTCTTATTTCTTTTGAACTACAAGCTTGATAGTTGCAATGTTCTTGATAAGTTTCAACAAATTTCTATATTGGGTTAGTCTTCCTCAACACTTCCCCTGGAGTTGGTGTCGATATTCGTGATAGCGAATTGAAAATTAAAAAAAAAAAATTGTGGAAATCAAGTTCCATTCGAAGAATCGAGTTCCTTGAAAATATTCAAGTGGAGCTTGAGTTCCTTGAACTCAAGTTCTTTGAATGGAACTCGAGTTCATGGAACTCAAGTTCTAGAATTTTTTTTTTCCCTAAGTCCAAGTTCGCTATAACTCGATTGTCCAAAAATTGAGTTTTACGTTTAAAACTCAATTTTCTAAAAATTGAGTTTTAAAATAGAGGCATATCCCTAAATAGTTTCAGACATAGGACATTTTGTTAGAAAGTTTTGACACTCCTCAAATGAAGTGTCCGTGCATCATAGGTTTTAGCTAGATGACCTCACAAAAAAGTTGTTGCCATTGATCTAAATTCTACCACAGCTAAGCTAATGAATGAGAGATTTTTTTTTCTTGGTTTTCTAGGAAACAAGTGATTTACCAAGTAGTATGCTTTATCCAGTAATTGATTTACGAGTGTCCCGGTATTTAGCTAAAGTTGTGTCATTATATGCTTGCAATTGGATTGAACCATCAAATGTCATGAATTTCCTTGGCTTGGTGTTTGTTTTTTTGGCTTGGTAATTATGGTTAAGTATATCAGTTTATCCAATTAGTCGACGGTAGGATGAGGGATTTGGAATGGGTCTCCATCACCTCATTGAGCGACAAAGTTTGCTCCATTGGGACTTAGATCTAAAAGTTTTAAAAGAAATTTTGCAAATAGATGTAAAATACTCCAATTAATGTACTTATTATATAAAAAGACTTGATTTTTTTCCAAATGCATATTTCGCTTACTCATTACTAACAATACTTGTTATAATTGCAAATGTAGAAAGAAGTTTTTCAAATTAAAAGTAGTAAAATTCTATTTAAGGTCGAATATCTCACATGAAACTAATGAAAGATTAACTGGATTAACTATAATATCAACAAAAAAGAAATGTTAGTATAACTTGAATATAAAAATTTAAGTAGTAATTTTGTATCTCAAAAAGTTAGAAAATTAGATTTTAAATAAAAAATAAAAAATATTTTTTAATTAATATTTAAATATAAAAAAGTTTCCACTTTTGCTCAAAATTTGTTAAGCTGACTTTTGAAAATGACCACAAAATATAGAGATCAAAATGATAATTTCACTTTTATAAAAATATACACTTCATTCTCAACCAAACAAAAAAACTTTATATTTATAAATTAAGCCTATTTTGTGTAGATTAAAAACTTGTTTGATTGGTTACTATTTAACAAAATGGAAAAACCTCTGTTGTTGAAACTGACTTTTCATCAGGTGAGGTGAGGTGAGGTGACATCTATCTTTTGTAAAATTGGGCTGAATTTGATCATAGACACTGCTGTGATTTTCGACCATTAATATGGTAGGATGCTAAGAAATATATATATATATATATATATTTTGTTGAGAAACAAACACACACAAGAGAGAGGGAAAGGGCTAAGAAATATATTTGGTTATTGCATTTGAATGCATTTTATTCGTTTTTATTGAAATTAGGTGTTCTCAATTGATGTAACAGAAATACACTACATAAATAATAAAATTAAAAATTTATGCCGAAATCCATTATCAACGACATGAATTAAGAATTAAAATCCTTGATCAATCCTCAAAAATTGTACTCTTAGAGCTTCACAAGCTCAAACATAAACCCTCACCAACATGGATCAACAAATTCTTAACTCACAATCTACTCACCATATGTATTTAGGTCAAATAGGATTTCTTGGTGTTTCCAATGGAGATGTCTAGAGTTTGAATTTCTCCTTTCCACTTGAAATGTATCTAAAAAAAAAAAAAACTTATCCATGGGCATCTTTTGACTTTCAGCTTCCAAACACAAACATCGGATGCTAATGCATGCATCTTTAAACCTCATAAGAAATATAACACTACCCTTATAATGAAGAAGACCAACTTATGTTGAAGTCAATGAAATAGGAGTTTGAGCCAAATTTTAAGGAAAAACAAGCTACTTTTTTCACAAGGAAAATATTTTCTTTTACTCAAAGAAAAATCTTTTTAATAATAAATTTAAATGGGAGTTCGAGGCAATTTTTAATAAATCTTCACCTTGGGTTAAATTCCATCAAACTCATTCTCTAAGAAGTTTCATTATTAGGATTAAAATCTTGAGGCCTACACCGCTTGTTAGGATCTTGGGTGTGTGAGAATTGAGAGTTAACATAATTGATTCATCATGTTGGACAGCATCAATGCTTATCAACTTAATCACTCACTTTTGTCACTACTACATGAAAAAAGAAAAAAGACAAATAGAACAAACATTTTAGGGAGGTTTCTAGTAATACAATTGACCTATCCTACAAAATAAATATCACTTTTCCTGAGGTTATGGTAACTTTATCTATTGTCTCTATGAGATTCTGCAGGTTTGATCAGTTTTTGAATTTTTGATCACCTTATTTTTAATAACACTTAATTTATGATAAAAAGCCTTCTGTTGATTTTCCTGTAGTTTTGGTGTCTTTTGTCTTTGTTTTATTGGTTGTATATGCAAAATAAATGTAAAGATGCTTCTTTACACCTTATAAAAAAAAAGATGCTTCTTTACATGGCAATGACATTACAGTCACTTTTATGCAGCTGTGGTTCTTGTGGGTATGAGCTGAACCTAAGCTCTTGCAATCGGTACACCTCAACCATTGGTTCTAAATATGAAAAATCTATAAAGAGAGGGATCATTTCTTTCTTTAACATTGATGAGAGCAGATTTACTCAGGTTGATGAAATCCAGTGTATACCCTACTTTTCTAAGAACTCTTGGGGCTTGTTCCGTCGGAGAACTTCTTTGCCGCAAGTGTGGTAACGATATTGGAATTGCTTACAATGATTTTACATCATCCCAGCGACTTGTATCAGATTCTTCCTCAGGCAATGAAGTCTCAAGTTGTAGAAAATATAATGTTAAAATCCGAGCCTTACAGCCCTCATCTTCTGAGTAATCTGCCACTCAAATTTACACGTGATGTACTCGAGCAAGCTTGTTTTATATGCTCTTTTTCCCATCAAGGAAACACCTGCAACACCAAAAAGGCAAGAATTCATCTAAAGGTGTCTTCCTTCTGTAATTGGTTGGTGTTTTGCCTTTCTTATCTATGTAGTTGTACATAATAGTTTCCAAAACTGTTTTATAAGAAAATTGTTGTTTGAACTGAAAGGGTTTTTTTTTTTTTTTTTTTTTTTTTTTTTTTTTTTTTTTTTTTTTTTTTTTTTTTTTTGAGAAAGAAGGTCGAAACCTTTAATATTAAAGGAGGCCATTTAAGTCGGCCTGAAGTACATGATCTGGTGGTACATCCTCCATCCAAACTTGCATTTGAGATAAAGAAACTGCCCTTCTCGCTAAAAAGTGAGCTACAGTATTACAATGCCTACGAACATGAGAGTATTGTATTTTTGAAAAACAAGAGGCAAGGTATTGAATGTCTGTTATCAAGTGCCCAAAATTTGATAGTGTGAGAGTTATTTTCCAAGGCTGAGAGGAGAATCTGCAAGTCACCTTCCAATATGATCTGCTAAAATCCAGTCTCCAGTGTGAGTTCTAAGGCCCTCCTTGCTGCCATAGCTTCCACTTCAATAGCTGTAAAAGGGAGTGTGGTTTTTGCGAGAGGGAGACCATAACTTGACCCTCCTCATTGCGTATAACCACTCCCATACTTGCAGTGTTTGCTTCTGTAAACAGGGTGCCGT
Organism: Quercus suber; assembly: GCF_002906115.3. NCBI lineage: Eukaryota > Viridiplantae > Streptophyta > Magnoliopsida > Fagales > Fagaceae > Quercus > Quercus suber. The sequence goes on from NW_027069614.1 coordinate 1,020,794, forward strand.
CGAAGTTCACTTTGTAGGTGTTTTGATCCGTAGCTTGCCATCTGGTAGGTGGACGACCTACTGTGGTAGCGAAGGAGGAGTTATTGAGCTTGAAGTCCCGTATTCGATCCAGTGACTGAGAAAGCAGTTCGTCAAGTGAGGTAGCAACTTTTCCAAGGCAAAGATTATTTCTCCGATTCCAAATTGCCGACGCCACCATGGAGAATAATTCCGGGTTCCTGTTATATGCAAAAACACAACCTATTAGATCAATAAAGGACGTAGCCTGTTTGAGGCTACTGTGATTCCAGTGTTTAGTTTTACTCCACAGGTCTTGTAGTTTCGGGCATTGGTACAAAGCATGGATCACATCTTCCTTTTGTTCTTTGCAGTGCTCACATCGATCTTTATTGATTATTTTCCGCTTCATCAGGTTCGTCTTTGTAGGTAAAGAATTTTTTGACGCGCGCCAAACAAAATTTTTTACCTTACTCGGAACTTGCAAACTCTAGATAGCTTTCCATAGTGGCTTCAAGTAATCAAGATCGGATTGGCCAGGTTGGGAGTTCTGAAACTCTTTTTGCAGGAAGGTATAACCAAACTTCACTGTGTATTCCTCGGTTGGAGTGAAAGGCCACGTGAGTGTGTTTGTTTGGACCGTGTGGCATAAGGGAATTTTTTTAATTATCTCAGATTCAAAACTAAACAAGTTTGCACTCAAAGCTTCTTCCTTCCATGATCTGCGGTCACTGTCAATAAGGGAGCTGACTTTTGCATTTGTCAAAGCTCCTGTACAGGGGGATACAATTTTTGGGGAGTGTTTCACCGGAAGACAGCGATCACCCCAAATTGACACCGATCTGCCATCCCCAATTCTCCAAACCGCGCCTCGTTGTATCACATCTCTGCCCTTAATGATGCTTTTCCACGCATGTGAGGCTGAACTTGGGTTTGTGGCCTCCATAATTGTACAATGTGGAAAAAACTTGGCCTTAAAAACTTTATAAAATAAGGAGGATTTATCATGTAAGAGGCGCCAAGTTTGTTTTGCCAGGAGGGCATCATTGAACCTTGAAAGGTCTTTAAACCCCATTCTCCCTTGTATCTTCGGTTTACAAAGTTCTTCCCATTTTGTCCAGTGAACCTTTCGGCCTTCCCCTCTTTGTTCCCAAAATATTTTTCGGACCAGAGTCTCAATATCATGGCACAAACCAATTGGTTATTTGAAGCATGACATCGCATACGTGGGTAGTGCTTGGGCCACTGCCTTGATTAAAATTTCCCTACCGGCTTGGGATAATAATTTACCCTCCCACCCTTGCAACTTTTTCCACACCCTTTGCTTGATGTTATCAAACTCTCTTTCTTTTTTTGACCAATGAAAGAAGGCAGTTCTAAATATTTTTCATATTGTTGAACCACCTGTACTCCAAGAGCCATTTTAATTGTATCTTGCATATCTTGAGAAGTTGATTTTCTAAAGAAGAGAGTTGTTTTGTCTCTATTTATCTGTTGCCCAGAGGCATTTTCATACGTGGCTAAAACCTCCAATAACTTTTAACACTCGCTTTCTTTTGCCCTGCAAAAAAGAAGACTATCATCTGCAAAGAGAAGATGGGTTAGTCTTGGGCCATTCCGGCAAATAGAAACCCCCTTTATGTGACCCATTGTTTCTGCTTTTTTTAACAGCCCATGGAAGCCCTCCGTATACAATAAGAATAAATATGGGGAGAGGGGGTCGCCTTGTCTAAGTCCTCGAGTAGGTGTAATATGCCCTTGAGGTTCCCCATTAATCAAGACCGAGTAGGTGGCGGTAGAGATGCACATCATCATCAGCTTTACCCAGTCTTCTGTAAAACCCATTTTTCCCATCAACTTTTCCATATATTGCCATTCCACCCTATCATAGGCCTTGCTCATGTCTAACTTCAAAGCCATGTACCCTGTATTACCCGAGGAGTGATTCCTCATATAATGTAATGTCTCGAAAGCAACCATAACATTATAACCAAACTTCACTGTGTATTCCTCGGTTGGAGTGAAAGGCCACGTGAGTGTGTTTTTTGGACCGTCTGGCATAAGGGAATTTTTTTAATTATCTCAGATTCAAAACTAAACAAGTTTGCACTCAACGCTTCTTCCTTCCATGATCTGCGGTCACTGTCAATAAGGGAGCTGACTTTTGCATTTGTCAAAGCTCCTATACAGGGGGATACAATTTTTGGGGAGTGTTTCACCAGAAGCCAGCAATCACCCCAAATTGACACCGATCTGCCATCCCCAATTCTCCAACCGCGCCTCGTTGTATCACATCTCTGCCCTTAATGATGCTTTTCCACGTATATGAGGCTGAACTTGGGTTTGTGGCCTCCATAATTGTACAATGTGGAAAAAACTTGGCCTTAAAAACTTTATAAAATAAGGAGGATTTATCATGTAAGAGGTGCCAAGCTTGTTTTGCCAGGAGGGCATCATTGAACCTTGAAAGGTCTTTAAACCCCATTCCCCCTTGTATCTTCGGTTTACAAAGTTCTTCCCATTTTGTCCAGTGAACCTTTCGGCCTTCCCCTCTTTGTCCCCCAAAAAATTTTCGGACCAGAGCCTCAATATCATGGCACAAACCAATTGGTTATTTGAAGCATGACATCGCATACGTGGGTAGTGCTTGGGCCACTGCCTTGATTAAAATTTCCCTACCGGCTTGGGATAATAATTTACCCTCCCACCCTTGCAACTTTTTCCACACCCTTTGCTTGATGTTATCAAAACTCTCTTTCTTTTTTTGACCAATGAAAGAAGGCAGTCCTAAATATTTTTCATATTGTTGAACCACCTGTACTCTAAGAGCCATTTTAATTGTATCTTGCATATCTTGAGAAGTTGATTTGCCAAAGAAGAGAGTTGTTTTGTCTCTATTTATCTGTTGCCCAGAGGCATTTTCATACGTGGCTAAAACCTCCAATAACTTCTGACACTCGCTTTCTTTTGCCCTGCAAAAAAGAAGACTATCATCTGCAAAGAGAAGATGGGTTAGTCTTGGGCCATTCTGGCGAATAGAAACCCCCTTTATGTGACCCATTGTTTCTGCTTTTTTTAACAGCCCATGGAAGCCCTCCGTATACAATAAGAATAAATATGGGGAGAGGGGGTCGCCTTGTCTAAGTCCTCGAGTAGGTGTAATATGCCCTTGAGGTTCCCCATTAATCAAGACCGAGTAGGTGGCGGTAGAGATGCACATCATCATCAGCTTTACCCAGTCTTCTGCAAAACCCATTTTTCCCATCAACTTTTCCATATACTGCCATTTCACCCTATCATAGGCCTTGCTCATGTCTAACTTCAAAGCCATGTACCCTGTATTACCCGAGGAGTGATTCCTCATATAATGTAATGTCTCGAAAGCAACCATAACATTATCAGAGATTAAGCGGTCTATCATGAAAGCACTCTGCTGATCAGAAATAAGATGTGGCAGAATTTTTTTCCATTTGTTTGCCAAAACTGAAAGGGGTTTTGGTTGAGAAAATTTTGTGTAAGAAGTTTTCTACAGCTAAATTAAGAAAGTGGTGTGATATTTTCTAGAGGTTGAATGATTGATTTGAGTTTGCTGGGGCATCAGTATTATTGGTGTTTGCCTGTACATGTGTGCACGTGGGATGTGAAAATTAGTGGAACATCAGCTTTGGTTTTAGCCCCGCAGTTGAAATCACGTGAGAAATCTTGGATAATTTACATATAATTTGATCTAATTAATTTACTCGGTTAATTGAATTAATTAACTAAGGTCAATTTATAACCTGACATATAATATAATATGCATATATTATACTATGCATGTGACAGGTTGAGCAGCTCATTTCGGCCACATGCATAACCCGTGTAAAGCTTATCATACTTTCGAAGACAGTTAATTAAGAACCTAATTGCTTGCAGGGGATATTTTGTACTCGATATGATATTTAATTAGACCTATAAATATGAACCTTTAAAAAATTACGGTGAAAAAGCACCAAATACTAAATAATATTCTTTTTTTTTACTATCCTTCTCTCCTCTCCTGCTTTGAGTCAAAATCCTTGTTTTTTTAAGGACATCAATTTTTACTAGTTGAGTCAATTTTATATAAGACCGCAATTTTCTATTAAAGATTTCTTTATAAAAAATTTGATTGCAAATTGACATGATTTTTAATGGTGATGTTAACCGTGCACCAAATTTGTAGAGATTAATCTGTATGATACAAGTAGTCAATGGTTTCATCTCTTAAGTTTTTGTACGTTGGAGCCCCAAACACGGAACTCTACCCAAGTCTTTTGGTTTGAAATTGAATAGTTATCGGCACACAATTAAAAGCTCACAATTTCTTCCCTAGATCTTTTATTTAATTTGATTTGGAATTATTTCCACCACCCATTTCTGGTTATTTCACTTCGCTTTGTGGTCAAACATCCTAGCTTGTGTCAATCAAATCGTGTTTGTTGGGTGGTAAAGTTCCAATCATGACCAAAACAAATGTTCGAACTTTTGTAACTCTTATCAGATTCAGATGATTTATAAGCCAAAGATTCTGTCCAGGTACATAAAAGATGTGTAAAGTATATATAGGAGTAAAGTTCAAAGATTTAAATGGCAAAAAGTTTAGCGCCAATCTTCCTCTACCCACTTGTTTGAAAAAATTAAACTTTGTTGCGTAAATAGCACATTTGGATTCAAATCAATAACAAATTAACGAGCACAAACAAAAAACACTAAAATTTTGAAAAAAATTAAACTTTTTGTTGTGTAAATTGCACATTGGGATTCAAATCAATAACAAAATAACAAGCACAAAAATTTAGATGGTTCGACTATATTATTCGAGAAGTCTTTCATATTTTGCAAGTGGAATTTGGTCATCTATTATGTCTGGATGAAGAATTCAACTAACGATTATTGACATCATCAATAACATTTTAGTAATCTCTACTTCAAAATAAACATGAACCGACAGATATGGACCTTTTGGATAGACTTTCTAGAATTTTAAACTAGTAAGTTACATAATATTCATCATCACCAGAATTCAAAGATGAAAAGTAGGCCTTTGACAACGAGGAATAGATATAGCCATATAGGATAGGGTAGTGCACTTTCCCTTGCAATATATATAAACACCAAACTTTCGTTCTTGGTTTCAATATTATTTGCTCTTTATCCAATATGGAGTCTCCTACCATTCTCAAGTTCACAATTTCTCTCCCTTTCTTTTGTATGCTTTTGTTGTTTGCTTCGACAGTGAATCCTGTATTTGGTTTGAAAAGGTGCAACTTTCCAGCAATTTTTAACTTCGGTGACTCAAATTCTGACACTGGTGGATTGTCTGCTTCCCTTATAACAATGTTTACTGGCTTCTCTTCAAACTTGTTTTTGCCAAAAATCTTCAGTTGGGCAATCTGCTTTATGCTCACTGTGAAGCAGGTTACTCAGTACATATCTGATGAGCAAGGAGAGAGGTACCAATCTCCAAAGTTGTGAGAATGTCCCTGCAATATCAAAACCAAAGTATTTTAAAGATGTTAACAGTACTATAGAATGTGAAATAGATTATAACATAAAAAACTGATTATTGCAAAAAGTTACAAATTTTTCAATTCCAAAGTCCAAAGGCAAACCAAAGGGAAAAACACCCACAAATACAACCTCACCAAAATTTAGGCACTTAAAAGTATATAGAGTAGAAAGCCGCAACGTAAATGATTTAAAAAGAAAGTAAAATAAATAAAATTACAATCAAGGCAATGGTCGTGGAGGAGGACATAACGTGTGGGGACTGAAGTGCATCTAATCAATTATTGGGCAGAGGGAAAGAAAAAAGGGTTTGAAGGAGAGGTAGAGGGAAGTCAAGAGATTCAAATATAAGAAAATAGAATTAAAAAAAAAGAAAAAAGAAAAGGAAACAGGATTGTAAATAAAAAGGAAAGAACCCAAATTGATTGAAACAAAACAACCTAGGTGCGGCCTTTGTGTCATGAGCTGCTGGAGAAAACCCACCCTTTCACCAAATTCAGTCTAGCCTCCATGCCCTTATCTGCGGTATGTATCTCTCTGACTCTATTTCTCTTTGTTCGTGACTGTGTGTACCTTCTGAAGCAGACAACGAACAGAGCAGAGAAATATAACCCTAAACCAAAATCATCGTTAAGGCTGTGATTGAATGGAGCCGGAGATGGGTGATGCTGGACCAAAAACGTAACCCTAAACCAAAATCAAGGCTTCCAAAAGCCTAAATCATATTTAAAATTGAAAAAAAAAAACATTTTGATAGAGAATCCAAAAACCCAAATAAAAAAGAATCAAATTTAAACCTATCCAACAAAAAAAAACTCAATCAAAAGTAACGTTTCATACCCAAATCTTAAAAATAGGGAAAAAAAAAAAAAAACAATATACCAGTGCCGGTACTTCCGGTAGTCTAAGTCTGGCGAGGAACCCAAACTGCAATAAACATAAATCATAATTATCGCAAGATTTTGGTTTTCCTTTAAAAAAAAAAAAATCAAAGATCAAAGAAAGCAAAAAAAGAGAACTCACCCTGTAACAGAGTACCGCCGGTTGAGGGAAGCAATATTTTTGGTGGTCAGAGTCCGACGGTGGTGCTGGCCAGAGATATATCTCTCTCTTGCTAAACTCTGCCTCTTTCTCTATTCTCAATTTCATCTCTGTGTACCAGGCCGCATCGCCTCTTTCTCTGTTTCTCTCCGTGTCCCAGACTTCTTTGTATTTTAGGGTTTGCGTTTTTTTTTTTTTTTTTTTTTTTTTTTTTTTTTTTTTGTGATAAGCGGCTGGCATCTTATAGGGCTTGCGTTTTCTCTTTCTATTTTTTTTTTCTTTTGGATAAACGGGTGGGTGTCTGAAGGTGAGCCTCTCCAATGCACCGAGAGAAATTCTAAAGAATTAAATCTACACGTGTCTGCATTTAATAGTGGTCTTTTTTCCTAACGTGTCAACACCTCATAAAAGCTTCTGCTATTATATATAGTATTAGGTTAGATAACACCACCTTATGGGGAAACCTATTTTCACAAATCTGCTGCAAGGGCCTCCGATGGCCGGCTCATGATTGATTTCATGGGTATGTACCTCATTTCTTTTTAGTAAATTTATTTCTTATAAACTAAGAATTTTGGAATTAGATTCTCATAGTTACTATTGCATAAAAACCTTGTCCTTTCTTTATAAGCAAAAGTTGAGTAAGTGAGGTCGTTTAGTTATAATGTTAGTGTTAAACTGTTAATGATAGAAAGTATTGTGTTTTGTTCTATTAAATATTGCCCAAATAAAAAGAAAATTGGTCAAATAAAAAACATAGTATATTAATAGAGTTCGCACTACTAAGTAGGCGGTAGGCCCATGAATATCCATAGCCACTCATTTTCTCATTGATTGTCCTGCTTTATCCACATTAAAATGATAGAACAACCAAAGCGCCAAGGTAGAATCATGGGTTATATATGGTTCTTGTTAATGGATGTTGTTAAGGCATTTGTTAATATGTTATTTTAGAAAAGTTTTAATACTACTTTTATTAGAAATATAGAAGATTGTAAAATAAATCATTTGCATTTTTCTTTTCTTATAAAAAAATAGGGGTGGCATGGCAAAATCAACCTAAACTCATTTGCCCACTCAAACTCACTCACTTAAAATGAGATCTAAATCCACCCAATTATTAATTAGGTTAAATGGGTATTAACCTAATTAAACCCAATTAACATTAACGTTTATTGGGTTTTAACTAGGTAACCAATTAGACCCAACTCTAAAATATCCCAAAACCACTAAAAATGACCAAAATACCCCCCCTAAACCTAAAAAAGGACTAAAATACCTCCTAAACCTAAAAATGACCAAAATACTCCTAAAACCAAAATAGACCAAAATACCCCTTAAACCTAAAAATGACCGAAATACTCTCGAAACCTAAAAAATGACTGAAATACCCCCGTACAATTTGTATTAAGGTCTGTTAAGATGTTTTAGCTAGTGACCTCACAAAAAGTTTGTCGCCATTGATCTAGATTTTGCCATTGTTGATGAATGAGAAACGCTTGTTTGTTTCTTGGTCTTCTAGTAAGCAAGGTTCTTATCTTTCTTTTCTTTTTCCTTCTTTTGGTTTTTTTTTTTTTTTTTTTTTTTTTTTTTTTTTTTTTTTTTTTTTTTTTTTTTTTATTGTTGTTGTTGTTGTTGTTGTTGTTGTTGTTGTTGAGGAAATTCTAGTAAACTAGTGATTTACCAAGTAGTAATTGGTTTACGAGTGTCCCTACAGTTAGCACACTTTGTGTCATAATATGCCTGCAATTGGATTAAATTATCAGATGTAGTAAACAAGTGATTTTCTGTTTGGATTTTATCATTTTTCGTACTAAAATATCCATATACAGATTTTTGAACTCTCTAAGATACTCCTATTTTCTATCAGATTGTGTCTAAGTTTGGGATTTTAGCATAAAATGACACTGCTTCTATGTCTTCTTTCTTTATTTCTTTTGAACTACAAGCTTGATAGTTGCAATGTTCTTGATAAGTTTCAACAAATTTCTATATTGGGTTAGTCTTTCTCAACACTTCCCAAGGAGTTGGGGTCGATATTCATGATACCCAACTTGCAAAGAAGAAATTCAATTTGTGATTGTTAGAGTGTGAAAGCTCACTTAGTGTGTAAAACACTTGTGAATGTTTAGACCCCCAAAATCAAATTATCCAAAACAAGCTTATATTCAAACAATATATGTGCGGAATATGAAATATAAGCTATACCCAAATATGCAAAGTACTCTAAGCCATATTTTAATCACAACTTAGCAGTAATTAAAAGTAAAGAGTAAGGGATATAGAGAAGTAAACACAAGATAACACCAGCATGTGTTATCGAAGAGGAAACCGAAGAACTCGGTAAAAAATCTCTCCGCCTCCATTCTAGCGATAAAATGATCCACTAGAAAATTAGTTGGGATACATGAATAGCAATAGATCCTCCAAGCCTAATTTACCTAATGCACCGAAGCCCTCCAAGCTTTTTGCTTTAACAAGGTTACACCTAACATTGTCTTCTCTAACTTACCGGATCCTGTAATTAGTCCATTGCATCAACCAATATGAATTGGTTCTCTCTTGAATTTGGTATGAATTTGGTGAGGTAAAGATTTGGCTTAAGATCCTCTCATGGGTATGACAATGAAGAGGGAGAGAGTAGAAGAATTTGGAGAATCAAATGTATAAGATTGTGGATGAATTAATCTTGTTTTTCTCTAGGGTTTTTCTCGCAAAATTCTCTTTAGAAGCTCTCTACATTTCATGGGTATAAGAGTATTTATAGTAGGGTATGTGATGGAATGTGAAAAGTTAGTTTTCAGCAAAATAGGGTGCACTGGCAAGTCACTCACGACTAGGATGAGTTGCGAGTTCCAATCGCCAGTTAATAGAATGGTCAGACTGTACTTTTTTGTACTGTAGTGATTCGACTATCCTGACCTTTCAACTTCCTGCATTCTCCACACGTGTGCTACATTCTGGTGCGTCACCACTCACGAGTCAGTCGTGAGATCCAATTGCGAGTGTGTGAGACTGGGAAATTAGAGCCTCTCAAAAAAGAGAGATTTTAGGTGTACTTTTTAGGGCACCTTGATAGGCCAAAAACGCATTGATCCCTTGTAATGAATTAATTGATTAATTAGCCAAGTTTATTAATTAATCAAATTAACATGCAATTGCACGTGGCAGCAAAAACAAATAACCAATTAAACTAAGTATGCAACAGAAAATAAAATGACAAGGTGATTTGTTTACGAATGGGGAAAACATACACGGCAAAAACCCCACCGGGTGATTTTAAGGTCACCACTTCTGAGAATCCACTATTATCAAAACAAATGATTACAAGTAAAGGAATCCCAGTACCTTATACCAACCTACAATTGAACCCTTACCCTAATACCCAATTGGACTTATTCTGTAATGACAATCTCTTATTTTCAATGCATGGCTTCCAATACGTGACTAACCAATTGCGCGAATCCCAGTACGCGACTTGATCACCAACTTGAGAAGGATGTTGGCTGCAAAGTTCTTCAGTTCATCACACGATAAAGATCATGAAGTTGCTTGGTCACAAAATCCTATAGTGTACAAAACACAGTAGCTTTTTCAAGAACAGTGTACTGACCACCATCACTAGCATCCTTTTTCTCTTTGTTTTGTCTCTTAGATTGAGAAGAACTGGACTGTCTACGGTCCTTGTCGAAGCTCTTTGCATTGGCATTCTTCATGAACTTCTTGAATTGCTTGGTGATGTAGGACTTTATCTTAGAATCTTCATCATTAGAAGACTCATCAGTATCACTACTTTTAGCCTTCAATGCCATGCTCTTGCTCTTGCTTGATTTCTCGATCCTTGTCAAACCCAATTCATAGGTCTGCAGATTACCAACCAACTCTGTCAAAGGAATTTTGTCAATATCCTTTGATTCCTTAATGACAGTGATCTTGGCATGGAATCTCTCAGTTAGAGATCTGAGCACCTTTCTCATAATCTTGGGTTCAGGAATGGTTTTTCCAAGATTAAAAGCCGAGCTCACTATGTCCTTGAGCTTAGCATAGAACTCATCAAACGACTCATCCTCCTCCATCTTGATCTTTTCAAAGCTTGTAGTGAGCCTTTGAAGCTTTGAATCCTTGACAGCCTTAGTTCCTTCATAGGTTGTTCCTTAGTTCCTTCATAGGTTGTCTGGAGAATGGTTCATGCTTCCTTAGCAGTTTTAGTAGAGGATATCTTCTTGAATTCCTCATTCGTGACTGCACTGAATAGAGCATTCAATGCCCTGCTGTTGAAGTTTGCTGCCTTGATCTTAGCATCATCCCAATCGATCGGCGCTTCCGTTGGCTTAGTCTAGCCAATCTCTACAGCTTGCCACACATTCTCATCTAAAGACTGCAAGAAAGCTCTCATGCGTACTTTCCAGTATGTATAATTAGTGCCATAAAATAAAGGAGGTATAATAAGAGACTGTCATCTATCCATGACAAATAGGGGTCAATGGATCTCACAGCAAATATTAATCCTAATCAGATTATGCCTGCTTTGATACGACTTAATAGGCCAAAAACGCATTGACCCCTTGTATTAATTAATTGATTAATTAGCCAAATTTATTAATTAATCAAATTAACATGCAATTGTATGTGGCAGCAAAAACAAATCACCAATTAAACTAAGTATGCAACGGAAAATAGAATGACAAGGTGATTTGTTTAGGAATGGGGAAAACATATAAGGCAAAAACCCCACTGGGTGATTTTAAGGTCACCACTCTTGAGAATCCACTATTATCGAAACAAGTAGTTACAAGTAAAGGAATCCCAGTACCTTATACCAACCTACAATTAAACCCTTACCCCAATACCCAATTAGACTTGTTCTATAGTGACAATCTCTCTTTTTCAATGCACGGCTCTCAATACGTGACTAGCCATTTGCACGGATCCTAATATGCTACTTGATCACCAACTTGAGAAGGATGTCGGTTGCAAAGTTCTTCAGTTCTTCACACGATGAAGATCATAAAGTTGCTTGGTCATAAAACCCTATGGTGTACAAAACATAGCAACTTCTTTAGGAACAATGTATTGACCACCATCCCTAGCATGTGTCTTCCCTTTGTTTTGGCTCTTAGACTGAGAAGAACTGGACTGTCTATGGTCCTTGTCGAAGCCCTTTGCATTGGCATTCTTCATGAACTTCTTGAATTGCCTGGTGATGTAGGACTTTATCTTAGATTCTTCATCATTAAAAGACTTATTAGTATCACTGCTCTTAGCCTTCAATGCCATGCTCTTGCTCGATTTCCTGATCCTTGTTAAACCTAACTCATAGGTCTGCAGATTACCAACCAACTTTGTTAAAGGAATTTTGTCAATATCCTTTGATTCCTCAATGGTAGTAATCTTGGCATGGAATCTCTCGGGTAGAGATCTTAGCACATTTCTCAAAATCTTGGGTTTAAGAATGGTTTCCCTAAGATTAAAAGCCGAGTTCACTATGTCCTTGAGATTAGCATAGAACTCATCGAACGACTCATCCTCCTCCATTTTGATCTTTTCAAAGCTTGTAGTGAGCCTCTGAAGCTTTGAATCCTTGAAGCCTTAGTTCCTTTATAGGTTTTTCCTTAGTTCCTTCATAGGTTTGGATATTCCTTCATTCTCTAAACCATTCAGGTTTGAAGAAATGTGGCTCTCGGATCGTGGTTGCTCAGATATTGTAGAAGCTGTGTGGCTACCAAGAGAGAAAGGAGATGTTCATGATCACGTCATTCGTAAAATTGATAAATGTGGTAAAGAATTAAGAGTATGGAATAAGAATTGTTTTGGCAATGTTAGAATGGTGTTAAGTTGTAAGAGAAAGGAATTAAAAGAGGCTAAAAAAGTAGCCATGAGATTCGGAAGTTATCTACAAGTCAGAGAACTGAAGAAGGAAATAGCTGAGTTGGTTGATAAGGAAAATAGATTCTGGTTCCAAAGATCCAAAATCATGTGGGCAAAATTTGGAGACAGAAACTCAAAATTCTTTCATAGCCAAGCTTCACAAAGGAAGAGGAAAAACCTAATCTGGAACTTGAAGGACTCCAATGGCTGTGTGGTTGAGGATAATGAGGGGATAGCTGAATGTCTAGTGCAGTACTATCAGAACCTCCTCAGTTCAGTAAACCAGCAATTCTGTGCCTTAGCTACTGACTCAATTTAGACTGTGATTACTGAGGAGGTGAACTCCAAGCTCTCCTCCATATTTAATTGGCAATGACATTTCTAATACTGTGTTGCATTATCTTAATTCTGCCACTCTACCTGAACATCTCAATTACACTTTTATTACACTCATTCCAAAAAAGAAAAATCTTGAATTTGCATCTGAATTTAGACCAATCAGTTTGTGTAATGTTTTGTATAAAATTTTCTCAAAAGTTCTAGCTAATAGACTTAAGAAAATTTTGCCTAACATTATCACTGAGAATCAAAGTGCTTTCATTAAAAGTCATCTCATTTCTGACAATGTTCTAGTAGCTTTTAAGTCTTTACATAGTATGTAGAGACACACAGGGAAGGAAGGATATATGGCCATCAAACTTGACATAAGCAAAGCGTATGACAGAGTAGAGTGGACATATTTACAATCAGTCATGGAAAAAATGGGATTTACAGATCACTGGATTGGCCTCATGATGTTATGTGTCAAGACGGTGACCTATTCAATACTGGTGAATTGGGAACCCAAGGGCATGATCACACCAACAAGAGGCATCAGACAAGGCGATCCCCTCTCTCCTTTTTTATTCCTACTTTGTCCTGAAGGTCTTAATGGGCTTCTCAATAATGTAGCTCGCCAAGGACATATAAAGGGTTACTCTCTTTGTATAGTCCACAACTAACTCATCTTTTGTTTGCAGATGATAGCTTGTTGTTTTGTAGGGACACCATTGAGGAATGCCATTGAGTTTTAGACATATTGGATGTGTATGGGAAATGCTCAGGTCAACAGATTAAGTGTAGCAAGACAACAATCTTCTTCAGTAAATCTATAAAGGTTGATTCTAGAAATCAAATTAAGTTGGCATTAGGTCTTCCAGAAATTATTCAATATGAAAAGTACTTGGAGTTACCTTCATTGGTAGGTAGAAACAAAAAAGCAAGCTTTAATTATATAAAGGAAAGACTTCGTTCACAAGCTGGAAGGGAGATTTTAATTAAAGCAGTTGTCCAGGCTATTCCAACCTTCACCATGAGCTGCTTCAAACTCCCAGTAGGACTTTGTTTCAGAAATTAAGAGCCTAATACAAATGTTTTGGTGGGGACAGAAAGGAGAACGGAGGACAATTCATTGGGTGAAATGGGACACACTTTGTCTTCCAAAAAAAGAAGTTGGAATGGGTTTCAAGGATCTAGCCAATGTTAATGATGCACTCTTGGCTAAGCAAGCATGGAGATTACTTCATAATAAGGATTCCCTATTCTATAGAGTTTTCAAAATGAAGTTCTTTCCAAACTGTAGTATTTAGGAAGCTCAAGACTCTAGTTCTGGCTCACACACTTGGCATAGCATTTTAGAAGGAAGAGATGTCCTACTAAAAGGTGCAAGATGGAGGGTTGGGTGTGGAGAGGCTATTAGTATTTGGAACGATGCATGGTTACCATCACAGGAGCACCCACGAGTTCTTTCAAATATTGTACCAGGCTTTGAAGACAGTAGAGTTTCTGATCTCATCAACCCCAGTACAAGAACATGGGATGTGAATTTAGTGCACGATTTATTGTCACCGGAAGAAGCTACATTGGTTCTCAACATCCCTTTGAGCCATACCCTAGTAGAGGACAAAATCATTTGGCCTTTCAACCCCTCAGGTAGCTATAGGGTAAACTCCGGTTCCAAGTTCCTAGCCAAACTAAACTCTATGTTTGTTCTTGCAGGTAATTCGCAGCAACAAAATGGAGTTTGGAAGCTGATTTGGGGGCTCAATATTCCTAGCAAAGTGCAAAATTTCATGTGGAGGGTTTGTAAAGAAGCCATTCCAACTAAGCACAAACTATTGAAAAGGAAGATTCTAAATAAGGACAGATGTGAACAATGTGGGTTAGAGGCCGAAACAACTATCCATGCAGTATGGAATTGCTCCATGTTGGATGAAATTTGGGAAAGCACTCCAGGCTTTGAAGATCAAAGTCAACTTAGTGCTTCAAACATCACGGACCTGATCAACTTGGCTCATGAGAAAAGGAAGAACGTGGACCTCATGGCTATGGTGTTATGGACGATACGGCACCGGCGAAATCAACTCCGAGTAAGCTCAAACGTCTTCCCCAAAAACTAGGTCCTTCAACAAGGGTCGTAGGCCTTTACAACTTTCCAACAAAGCCAACAGTCCCTCATCAATCATGCAGCAACTACAAGACCTTAGAACTGTACTTAATGGCGACCTCCTCCGGCAAATTGTGTAAAATTGAACTTCGATGGTGCTGTTTTTCTAGAGTTAGGCAAGGCTGGTATAGGTGTGGTTATTCACTACTGCCATGGGAATGCCATTGCTTCACTGTCAGAACAAGCTTCCTTGCCGTTTTCTCCTGTCATTGTGGAAGCCATGGCTGTTGCAAGAGCGATAACCTTCGCACAGGAACTTGGTCTTAACGAGTTTATGATCGAAGGGGATTCAGAAGCAGTTATAAACACTCTCCAAAGCACAGAAGCTTCACTGACAACTTATGGTCATCTTCTTGAATCTACTAAATCCACTATAGTTACCAGTAAATGTATTGCTTTCAACCATATTCACAGAAGTGGTAATAGAGTAGCACATAACCTAGCTAAACATGCTAGACATGTTAGAGGTTTGTCGGTGTGGGTGGAGGATATTCCACCACAGCTCTATGATGTACTCTTTGCTGATCTTGGCTGATTTTTTAATAAAATAGTAGTCTTCATTCTCCAAAAAAAAAAAAATCTTTTAATGAGGATAATGAATGTGAAAATATATGTTTTTAAGATATAAGCATTTATTTATTTATTTGTTTATCTTTTATTTTATTTTATTTTTTTTAAGAATCAAGGTATAAGTATGATCAATATATATATGTCGTGTAAAAAAATTAAGCTTTTTAAGGCTAAGTTATTTGTTATGTATCAATATTAACAAGTATTTTTGGTAAATCTCATAAAACAAGTATTTTTGGAAGTTGTTAACCAAAAAAATATTTGAAAAAGAAAATGTAAAATTTTATATTTTAGGTCATGCCAAACACAAGAAAATGTTTTTCAAAACATTATCTGGAATGGAACCAAATACTTAAAAAGAAAACATTTTCCCATTCAAATTTTTTTAGTTAAAATTTTATTACAATGTGTTGGGAGGACCCAAATTCAGGCAAAAAGGTCAATTGCATGGGAAATACTTCAAGAACTTATGCAGGGGCACGGTACCCCATATTATGGTTAATAGTGGATCTAGAAGATTAGGACTCAACAAAGACAAAAGACATTAGCTGGGTAGACTTAGTATTAGCAACAGTAGCAATAGATTTGTTGTGATAGTAGCAAGTCTCAATAGTGTGGCCAGGATAGTTGCAATAGTTGTAGAACTTTTTGTTAGAGTGTATGCAACAATTGCTGGAGCTAGATGCATCAAACCTTGACTGCGGAGTTTGCTCCGTGTGAAGAGCAGAAGGAGCAATAGCCAAAACATTAAGCTTATTTTGGGCTTAAAGGGTTGCAAAACGAGCTTCTTCTCCAACCAAATCATTTACAACAATATCAAGAGAGGGAGGAGGAATGCGATTAAGAAGTTAACCTTGGATGGGCTCATAAGGACATCGTGAAGTGACATCAAGAATTCATAGAGACGAAATTCATCTCAAATAGTAGCACATTGCTCAACATAATATGAGCATGCCCAAACTGGATCAGAAAGGTCAATTAAATTGACCTAAATAAAATGAAGCTGATTATAGAAGTCATTGATAGCTTGCCCTGGTTCTTGCTTAAGCTAATGCAACTCAACCACTAATTGATATTTCTTGGATTTGTGAGAAATGGAGTATCATTGGGCCAACATATCCCATGCAGATTTTGCGTAAAACTGCCAAGCAGGTTAGAGATGGAAGAAATCGAGGCATTTTGGAACCAAGTGAGAATCATGTGAGTGATGAAGGCAGTATCTTCTTCAGCTACTCCCTTGACAGGAATAGTAAGTGCACCAACACAATATTGCTAGAGCATGCAACCATTAAGAAAGTTGGGAATAGCTTGAGACAAAGATAAGTAGTTCTTATTCCCTTCCAATATATTATTGATGGAGCGAGAAAGAAAATATCATTTTTATCCATTTACAGAAAAAAAAAATGCAAAAATAGAACGCAAGAATGAAATCTACGTGAAAAACTAGGTAAAGAGGACCTAGAATATATGTGCGTGTGTATAGACATCTCATTTTGTACCGCTTATGACTTGAGCCCCTATTCCACAATGACGACATCACTCGGAGGACCATGGCTGGTTTAGGGCCCAATCTTCTTAATCTTTAGCTTTGAAGGATGTTTTGGTGAAAAAAATATATAGGAAACCCTAAGTATGTGCGTACATGCAGTAAGCATGTGTACGCCTACTTCAAAAATCTGTGCGCGCATGTAAGGTTCCAGAAACATCTATATGGAAAGTTTTTTTTTTTTTTTTTTTTTTTATGTAAAATTACGTAGAGAAAATGCCACATTGGCGAGGAACCACCCTACACCCCTCTATGATCACTATAATAATAAAGAGTTATCATCTAGAATAGATGCCATAAGTTGAAATTATCTTTAAAAAAAAAAACACACACACACACTTGCGCCAGCTGTTGGTCATGATGAAGTTGGGTGAAGATTTCATGTCCTGTCATTTTCATCCATTCCAAATTGTTAGGACATATATGTTTTAATGTGTTTAAGAACATATGTCACTTAGTTATGTAAATTGGCTAATCCTTTGACAAAACGCACTCTGCTTGTAATTGGGTAGTTCTAGGTGTTTTTAATATTTCAAGAAACAATGTTTCAAGCTCAAGTGTTGAAGTCATCAAGTCTGTCCAAGAGAAAGCAAGTTGAAGTGCAGAATTTTTAAAGCTCGACACCTCTCGATAGCTACCTCGACACCTGCTATCTGTCGAGAATTAAAAAGTCAGAATTCCAATCTGATTTTCTTGGGATCCGTGAATATGTTTTTGGGCTTTCTTTTCTTCTAACCCTAAACATATAAAAGGATTATTTTAAGAGCCGTTTTGGTAGACACAAGTTGTATTATCATTGAGCAATCTCTGTTTATGCAAATTGTGCTCAACAGACAAGGTTCTTGACCTAGTTCATCTTCCATCAAGAAGTTGCTGTGTATTTGCACCATAGGGTTTTGTGACCAAGCATCTTCCTGCTATTCATCACGTGGATGAACTGAAGAACTTTGCAGCCAACCATTCTTTCTCAAGTTGGTGTTCTGAAGTCGCGTACTTGGATCCGCGCATTGGTTAGTCACGTACTTGGGAGCCGTGCATCAAAGGTGGAGACTGTCACTACAGATCAAGTCCAATTGGGTATTGGGGTAAGGGTTCAACTGTAGGTTGGTAAGGTACTTGGGATTCCTTTCTTGTAACCGCTTGATTTGATAATAGTGGAGTTTCGGGAGTGGTGACCTGAAAATCACCCGGTGGGGTTTTTGCCGTTAGGGTTTTCCCCATTCGTAAACAAATCACCGTGTCATTTATTTTTTCCGCTGCATATTTAGTATTTGGTGATTTGTTTGTGCTTCCACGTATTTGCATGTTAAATTGATTAATTAATAACTTGGCTAATTAATTAATTAATTAGGGTTAATCACAAGGGGTCATTCAGATTGTGACCTAACAAGTGGTATCAGAGCAGGCACACTCTGATTAGGGTTTAATCTTTGCTGTGTTGATCCATTGACCCCTGTTTGTCATGGATAGAGGACAATCTTTAATCATACCTCCTTTATTTGATGGCACTAACTATGCATACTGGAAAGTACGCATGAGAGCTTTCTTGCAGTCTTTAGATGAAAAAGTGTGGCAAGCTGTAGAGATTGGCTGGACTAAGCCAACAGAACAACCGGCCGAGTGGGATGATGCTAAGATCAAGGCGGCCAACTTCAACAGCAGAGCGCTGAATGCCCTTTTTAGCGCAGTCACCAATGAGGAGTTCAAGAAGATATCCTCAACTGAAACTGCTAAGGAGGCTTGGACCATCCTCCAGACAACCTATGAAGGCACAAAGGCTGTCAAAGACTCAAAGCTTCAGAGGCTCACTACAAGCTTTGAGGAAATTAAGATGGAGGAGGATGAGTCGTTTGATGAGTTCTATGCCAAGCTCAAGGACATAGTGAACTCAGCCTTCAATCTTGGGGAAACCATCCCTGAACCCAAGATTGTAAGGAAGGTGCTCAGATCTCTACCTGAGAGATTTCATGCCAAGATTACGGCAATTGAGGAATCAAAGGATATAGACAAGATTCCTTTGACTGAGCTGGTTGGAAACTTGCAGACCTATGAGATAGGGTTATCCAGGATTGGCAAGTCCAACAAAGGCAAAAGCATGGCCTTGAAGGCAAAGAGCAGTGATACAGATGAGTCTTCTGATGATGAAGATTCCAAGATGAAGTCCTACATCACTCGGCAGTTCAAAAAGTTCATGAAGAATGCCAATGGAAGGAGCTTCAACAAGGACCGCAGGCAGTTCAGTTCTTCTCAGTTCAAAAGCCAAGACAAAGGGAAGAAGGATACTAAGGAGGGCGGTCAGTATACTGTTCCCGCAGGACCAAAATGCTTTGGGTGTCATGGGTTCGGACACATGAAACATGAGTGTCCTACATATCTCAAGAGCATTGGGAAAAGCAAGGCCCTTGCTGTAACCCTAAGTGACACTGAGCCTGAAGATGATTCCGACAATGAAGATGACGGAATTTTAAATGCCTTCACTGCCACAGTCAATCCTACTGAAGGGATTGTTGAAGAAGTGGATGAAGAAGAAGAATTGGTGGAGTCCAAATTTGAGAAGATGGATGATCAAGATGATATCCATTCAGCCTATGAGAAGCTTTACAAGCTCTCTGAAAAGCATGAGAAATTATATAGGCTGGCCACCAAGAAGCTCAGTGATGTGGAACTCGATCGTGAAGAGCTGTCCACGAAGTTTGATGAGGCGAATCAAACTATTGGAGCACTGAGATTTGAGAACAACTTTTTGGCTGAGAAGACCAAGAAGCTTGAAGCGGAGCTGTTTCAAGTCAGAGCTCAACTGGAGAGGACCTCAAGTGCAAAGCTTGATGAGATGCTTAGCAATCAGAAACCTGCTTCGGATCGAACTGGTTTGGGGTATGGTATCTCTTTCTCTAATTCTGCTTCTACTAGCAATACTGTTTTTGTTCCTCCTGCTAATAACATTGAAATTGAGAACATTGATGTTAAAACTGAATTAGCTAGTGAGAACTTAGACAAGGGAAAATCTGTCTTAGGAGCACCCCCTAAGCTAGACAAGAAAGATGCTAAAAACCCTAGAGCTAAGAAGGCTAACTCTCAAAAGCCTAAACAAAAGAAGCAGCATCTCTGTCATCATTGTGGAGCTGCCGGTCATACTAGACCAAATTGCTATAAGTGGTTAGCCACTCAACAGAGCAATGGCATGATAGCATCTGGAAGCCACAATCAGCTTCAATCCTCTCTTGCTCCTCTTGGAGATCTTCTGAAAGCCCTCATGTTCCTTTCGAACTTGAACGGGTTAAATTCTTCCCCCTCACCACCGGTTCAAGGTTTCAATCAAAGGAAAGGCTCTTCCAAGGTGTGGAAGAAAAAGGACTTTAAGTGATTTCATCACTTTCTTTTCCCTTCTTGTTTTTCTGTTTGTTGCATTGCTTGTGTGTTTTGCTTTTCTGCTGAGTCAGTCTAGTTTTTGCTTTGCTTTGTTAACATGTTTTGTGTGTTTACTTTCAGTTTTGTTTATTTTGTTTTTGATAAAAAAAATTGAAAAATCAGAAAAATACAAAAACAGTGTGTGTTCTGTGTACTTTGGTACTTGTGTACCTTGGATGGCCAATGAAACAAAGTTTTCTAAACTTTGTATCTCTTGTAGCTTAGATGAGCATCTCTATGCACAACTAAGCAAGTGAGCTTTGTGGCTCTTGTTTGTGATGAGTAAGATTAGGTTATCTCTTAAAACTTAACACTCATATCACTCTTTTTGACGGGTAGGACTAGAAAATCCTAAGAGAAAGGCATAAATAACCATCTCACCACTGTTGCCCGCCAATCATAATATGACACCTGTATGCTTCGGCATAGCAAAAGTGCAGTGTCAAAGACATTCGTATGCTTCGGCATAGCAAAAGTGCGATGTCAAATGCTTAACATCTTGGGTATTTCTTTTCTCTCTTTTATATACCCATGTATGATATGCTAAAATAAAAGAAAACATGCAAAGAAAATAAAAAGCAAAAAGATTAAAAATGCTTTAAATATGGTTGCAAGCGTGTATTCTAGGAGATGTGGGAGTTATAGGATGTACCTCGAAGGTGATAGTCCCCATCAAACAGTTATGATTGTGTGTGAGTTAAAAGTTATTTTCTCATATCTCAGATCGTCATAACATCTATACACATATGCAATCTTGCGATGTTTTTCACACACAACACGCAATATTCTTTGCTACTTTTGATACATGTGCAGGTACAATGTGATTTGGCCATCACAAAGGTTTTACATGTGCTAATGTATGCTCACTAAACTGTCATAACTTGTTTTTGAAATATAAAATTGGTTAGACTTGTTTAGTGTGTGTGTGTGTTTTGCATGATCCTTGTGCTTATTTTCTTGTTGAGAGATGTTTTTGAGAGGTTTATATGTTGAGTGGATCTTTGGTTGAGATGTGTGTTGGATTGCATTCATGTCTGTGTTTTTCCTTTCTTGAAAAACTGGTTTTTACTGCTGGCTCGACACCTCCCTCGACACCTCCTCGATACCTGTCATCTGTCGAGCTTCTCAAGTTGTTTCTTATCGCAATCTCGACACCTCTTCGACACCTGATGGATCGATCGAGAAAGTCTCTGTCCCCTCGATAGATTCTCGACACCTGATGGATCGATCGAGATTCACTTATGCTGTTTGAGTCTTCTTTCTCGACACCTGTCTCGATACCTTGTGGATCGATCGAGATTTCTTCTGTCCTCTCGACAGCTTCTCGATACCTTGTCGATCGATCGAGCTTCTTGATTCTGCATTTGGCCTTGATCCTCGATACCTCTCGATACCTGCATCTGTCGAAGGCATTTTCCTCGATACCTTCCTCGACAGCTTCCTCGATACCTCTCGACACCTCAGCTGTCGAGAATTACTGAGGTGCCTATTTAAGTGCAGATCGCGATTTTTCCTCATTTCTCTCGATCTCACTCGATCTGTCCGTGGCTTTTCATCTTCCAGACTTGATTTTCTCACTCAATCTTCAACCCCACTTGGATCTTGCTCATTCCTTGCTTCAATCTCTTGGTAAGATCACTTTTCCCTTCCTTTTTCATGCATTTCATGTTTGAAAACCTAATTTTTGGGATTTTTCATAAAAATTTGGGGTTTTTCAAAATTGTTGAGTTTTTCTTCAAATTTTGGGTTGGGTTTGCACTTAGATGATTTCAAAATGTCATACATTGCATTTCATTTGCATTATAATGATATTTACATGCATTTAGATGTGTGCTTTATGATTGTGTGCTGCTAGGATTGGATTGGGCTGAGCCCATGATGTTTTTTTTTTTTTGCATGTCACATGCTCATGCATTCCCATGCATACGTACTTGTTGTTCAACATATTTGATATATTTGAACTGTGTTGGGACTTTTCTGATTGTCTCCCTCTCTATCTTTTTCTCATTCTTTTACGTTAGTCGTGTCTATGGCACCCAAACGTAAATCTACTCCTGCTCGGAACCCTCTGCGTTCTGGAGCTTCTACTTCTTCAGATACTACTCCCTTTAACATTCGGTTCCGTGATGGAGATGCTCATAAGGCATTTTCGGAGAACTTTTCTAAACGAGGTGTTCATTCAGAACGCCACGTTATTCTGGCGGACTTCGCCGATACTGACCTTCCCTCTGTCATTAACAGTAGGGGATGGGGGTCACTGTGTGACATCCCGGTCACTTGCCCTCTCGTGCTGATACAGGAGTTCTACTCCAACATGCACGGGATTGATCTTTCAGTACCTCATTTTGTTACTCGCGTTCGAGGTATGCGCATTCCTGTCACACCGCAACTTGTTGCGGATGTGCTTAGAGTACCTAGGATAGAGTTTCCAGATTACCCCTCTTGTGAGCGTCTGAGGACTGTGTCCAAAGATGAGCTCATCTCTGCTTTTTGTGAGCGCCCTGCTGATTGGGGTGAGCATCAGTTCACATCATGTAGGCCTTTTGCTAAAGGTCCTAGATTCATTAACATGGTGATGACTTTTGTTCTCCATCCTCTTTCTCACTATAACTCTATCACAGAGCCTCGTGCTCGATTTTTGCTTTCTTTGCTTGAGCATCTTACCATAGACTTCCCTTCTCACTTCATTCGATCTATCATAGAGGTCTATCTTGATTCGGCGTCCCGTGATAAGCTCATCTTTCCTTCTGCTATCACGCGGATTCTACGCCATTTTTCTGTTCCCTTTCCTGTGTCCGACCACTTCACACACATATCTGCCATAGATGCCGCTACCGTAAAACGTAGTGAGGCGCAGTTCAGGTCGAGACAGCCAGGTGCCACTCCTCCCTCCCGTTCAGCGCCATCCAGATCCGCTCCATCTACATCTGCTCCTTCTTCCTCTTCGAGCGATGTATCCCTTGGTGATATTATGGCGCAGCTGCAGCGCATGGACACTCGTCTTGATACACTCTCTGCTGAGTTGTATCAGGTGAATGTTCGTGTGGGTCGTATTGCACGACGGCAGGCGATCATGGGTGGATTTGCTCCAGAGGCTACTCCTTCACCATCTACTCCAGCAGCGTCAGATTCTGAGGATGATGAGGATGATGATGATGATGATGATGGGGATGCTAGCTCTGCCGATGAGATGTCTACATGACACTCTACCCTTTGTCACTCGTGACAAAAAGGGGGAGTAGTTTTGGGCTATGAGAGTAGTCATCTTAGGGGGAGAGTTAGTATAGGACATTTTTGATAGGGGGAGTGTTGTCATTTTTTTGGGGGATGTAGTGAGGCTATATGTATTTTTTTCTTATCTCTTAGATACATTGGTCTTGTATATGAGGTCCTTTGACCATTTTTACATACATTGTACTTATCTTATCTCTTATATATGTTGATGTATGTTTCTTTCACCTCTCTCTTCATGTGTTGTTTCTTTTCTATCTTTATACACATGTTCTTTATACTTGTATGCAATCTATTTATTTCTGTTTCACACAAGATGCCTTGATGAGTTTTGTTTAAAGTGTTTCAGAAATACAGGTTGTCAAAGTCTACTTATCATAAGCTCTCTTCTTGCAAAGTTTTTCAAGAGTTTGTGTTAGGATAGATTTTATTGTATTCAACAAGTGAATATGAGTTGAGTGATTTATGACTTCTCTCATATGCTCATTTGTTTGTTGTGGTTTTGTCACGGATTGCCAAAGGGGGAGATTGTTAGGACATATATGTTTTAACTTGTTTAAGAACATATGTCACTTAGTTATGTAAATTGGCTAATCCTTTGACAAAACGCACTCTGCTTGTAATTGGGTAGTTCTAGGTGTTTTTAATACTTCAAGAAACAATGTTTCAAGGTCAAGTGTTGAAGTCATCAAGTCTGTCCAAGAGAAAGCAAGTTGAAGTGCAAAGTTTTTAAAGCTCGACACCTCTCGATAGCTACCTCGACACCTGCTATCTGTCGAGAATTAAAAAGTCAGAATTCCAATCTGATTTTCTTGGGATCCGTGAATATGTTTTTGGGCTTTCTTTTCTTCTAACCCTAAACATATAAAAGGATTATTTTAAGAGCCGTTTTGGGTGACACAAGTTGTATTATCATTGAGCAATCTCTGTTTATGCAAATTGTGCTCAACAGACAAGGTTCTTGACCTAGTTCATCTTCCATCAAGAAGTTGCTGTGTATTTGCACCATAGGGTTTTGTGACCAAGCATCTTCCTGCTATTCATCACATGGATGAACTGAAGAACTTTGCAGCCAACCATTCTTCCTCAAGTTGGTGTTCTGAAGTCGCGTACTTGGATCCGCGCATTGGTTAGTCACGTACTTGGGAGCCGTGCATCAAAGGTGGAGACTGTCACTACAGATCAAGTCCAATTGGGTATTGGGGTAAGGGTTCAACTGTAGGTTGGTAAGGTACTTGGGATTCCTTTCTTGTAACCGCTTGATTTGATAATAGTGGAGTTTCGGGAGTGGTGACCTGAAAATCACCCGGTGGGGTTTTTGCCGTTAGGGTTTTCCCCATTCGTAAACAAATCACCGTGTCATTTATTTTTTCCGCTGCATAATTAGTATTTGGTGATTTGTTTGTGCTTCCACGTATTTGCATGTTAAATTGATTAATTAATAACTTGGCTAATTAATTAATTAATTAGGGTTAATCACAAGGGGTCATTCAGATTGTGACCTAACACAAATGAAGCTTTTCCTGCATCCACTGCGGTCCTAGGCAAATTAATGGTCCCATAGCTAGCTAGAGCAAATTAATGGTCCCATAGCTAGCTAGAGCTAACACGTGGGGACAAATTGTCCCATTGAAGGGATAACTAAATAAACAAATAATGCCTAATCGAATGACCCATTTGCACATGCTCAATGACTTTAACACATGAGCATGTGCAAATGACCATATTACAAGAAAAAATAAATTTTATTAGTGCCAGGATGGCAAAATCAACCCAAATTTATTTGCCCACCTAAATTCACTCACTTAAATGAGACCTAAACTCACCCAATTATTAAATAGGTTAAATGGGTACTAACCCAATTAAACTCAATTAACATTATTTTTTATTTGGTTTTAATTGCATACCCAACTAGATCCAATTATGATCCAAATATCATTTCTACAAATCACCTAACTCTAAAATACCCAAAACTACTTAAAATTACCAAAATACCCCCCCAACTTAAAAAAATGACCAAAATACCCCTAAAACTTATAAAAATACCAAAATACCCCCAAAACCTAAAAATGCCCAAAATACCCCTGGAACCTAAAAAATGACCGAAATACCCCCAAAACCTAAAAATTGACCAAAATACCCCTAAACCTAAAAAATAACCAAAATACCCTGAAATTTAAAAAATGACCAAAATACTACATAAACCTAAAAATGATCAAAATACCCCTAAAAACTAAAAAAAGGACCGAAATACTCCCATAAACCTAAAAATTACCAAAATGCCCCAGAAACCAAAAAATTACCAAATTACCCCCCAAAACATAAAAATTACCAAAACACATCTCCCCTAAACCTAAAAAATGACTGAAATACCCCCAAAATCGAAATATCACCTAAACCTTAAAAAAAATGAATGAAATATCCTTGAAACCTAAAAAAATGACCAAAATACCCCCTTAAACCTAAAAAATGACCGAAATACCCCATAAACCTAAAAATGACCAAACTACCCCCAAACCTAAAAATTGAGCAAAATACCCCCCAAACCTAAAAAAAAAAAAGATCAAAATACCCTCAAAACATAAAAATTAATCAAAATATCCCGAAAACCTAAAAATTGACCTAAATACCCCCGAAACCTGAAAATGACCAAAATAACCCCTAAAGCTAAAAATGACCAAAATACACCTGAAATCTAAAAAATGACCAAAATACCAAAAAACCTATAAAATGAAAAAAAAAAAAAATGCCCCTTAAACCCCTAAGACGAAAAAAATACACCCTAAACCTAAAAAATGACCAAAATACTCCCTAAACATAAAAAAATTACCAAAATACCCCATAAACCAAAAAAGTAAAAACTGACTAAAATACCCCGAAAACCTAAAGAATGACAATGAAATATCCCCAAAACCTAAAAAAAGGACTAAAAGAACTCCAAAACTGGAAAAATTACCAAATAGCCCCAAAATCTAAAAATTAACGAAATAAGTCTAAAACCTAAAAAATTAGTGACATTCCCTCGAAACCTACGAAATGACTAAAATACTCTTAGAACCTTTAATTTGACAAAAATACCCTTGGAATATCCAAAATACCCCAAACCCTTGTTTTGGTAATTTTAGAGGCTTCGGGTGCATTTTGTTCATCTTATAAGATTAGTGATATTTTGAGGGGTATATTGGTCTTTCTATAGGTTTAGAGCTATTTTGGTCGTTTTAGAGGTTTCAAGATATTTTTGAGAATTTTAGAGGTTTTCGGGTTATTTGTGGTCATTTTAAAGGATTTGGGTTTATTTGGGTCATTTTAAAGGTTTGGGGGTATTTTTGTCATTTTATAGGTTTGAGGGTATTTTTGACATTTTCTTTGGTTTTAGGGGTATTTTGGTCTTTTTTGTTTCGGGGGCATTTTGGCCATTCTACAGTTTTTGGGGGGGGGGTATTTTGGTCCTTTTTAGGTTTTAGGGTTATTTTGGTCAATTTTTAGGCTTGGGGTATTTTGGTCATTTCTTAGGTTTCAGGGGTTATTTTTGTCAATTTTTAGGCTTCTGGGTTATTTTTGTCAATTTTTAGGCTTCAGGGTTATTTTGAAAAAATTTTAGGCTTCGGGGGTATTTCGGACATTTTTTAAGTTTCGTTTGGTATTTTGGTCATTTTTTAAGTTTAGGGGGGGTATTTTGGTCATTTTTAGGTTTCATTGGTATTTTGGTCATTTTTTAAGTTTTGGGGACATTTCAGTCATTTTTTAGGTCTCGGGGGTATTTTGTTATTTTTTTGGTTTCGGGGGTATTTCAGTCATTTTTTCAGATTTCGGGGATATTTTGGTCATTTTCTTAGGTTTAAGGGGGGTATTTTGGTTCTTTTTTTTTTTTAAACATTTCAGGAGTATTTTAATCAGTTTTTAGATTTCAGGGGTATTTTGGTCAATTTTTAGGTTTCGGGGGTATTTTGGTCATTTTTAGGTTTCAGGAGTATTTCGATCAATTTTTAGGTTTAACGAGTATTTTGGTCAATTTTTATGTTTCGAGTGTATTTTTAGACATGGCAAAGAGGTCAAGTCAATCGAGTTGGGGGTCAAACGGGTTATGGGTCAAAAACAGGTGATTTTAAGTGGGTTAAAAAGGGTTCAGGTCAATCGGGTTGCAAGTTGGGTCAGGTTGACCCATATTTTTCACATTATTATTTTTTTTTTTTATAAAGAAAACAACATGTATTTGCCATTTGGAAAGTTATGTAACACATTACTTAATGTAAAATGCATTATTTTGAATTCACCACTTATATAAAAAATGAACTCAATTAAACTTATTAATACATATTCAATAATTTTAATATTATACAAATCCTAAGATTGCTATCTAAAGCAAAATAACACGAAGGTAAATAAAAAAAATACATAAGTTTTATTTCTACACAATATCAACATCCCAAAACATAAAACAAAATTACAAATGACTTAATGGATAACTCATTTGATAAAGAATAAAAATATAGAAGAAACTTAAAATTTTTCTTCAAAAGATCTGAAAAAATTTACAAAAAGACATGAGAGACCCAGGTGGTGCTCAATTGGGCAATAGGGAATCAAACTTGTAAAGAAAGCTAAAAAAGATCATCCTCAAAAGTTCGCATGCAAAAATAACAGTGATTGTCATGATTCAGACAATGGTCCAGGGTATTGGTGCAATTGTTCTAAGGGCTTCGAAGGCAACCCTTACCTTCCAAATGGCTGCCAAGGTTACAATACCAATTTCAATATACAATGTTATATTGACTATAGAATACCATTGTCTTTTTTCAATGGATTGCTGACTTTTTTTTTATCCTGATTAAAATCTATTTCTACATACTTTTACAGGTATTAATGAATGCAAGCTAAACACCAACCTTTGCGACAAAAATTCAACATGCATCAATATAAATAGTTCTTATAGGTGTTCCTGTCGGTCATGATTTGAAGATGATGGCAAAAACATTGATGGATTGGGCTGCAAACCGATACCAAAGTCTCAGAGTTTTCCCTTGATGAATTGGATTGCGCTAGGTAAGAAACATTGATCGCTTCATAATCATTTTTATATCTTCTCATAAAAATACGTTACATATATAAATTTGCATTTTTTTTTCTATGGTTGTGATGTCCGTGGAAATAGAATATAGATCATTTGTATCATTTTTTGTTCCACCAATCACAACTTACTATGTAGTGATTTTACATTCCTTATAAAATAACTGGGATCAACGCATATAAAAAGCCAACATTTTGAATGCTCCTTGGAATATCGATTTTTTTTTTTTCTCGATCTTTTGTTATTTAAAAGACAAGTGTTACATCTATAACATTTTCTCAACAAATTATATGTGCTAAGTTGTTACTGATTCTAATTTGAACCCACTACTTAAATTACTTTTTACTCACCAATTATAGCTAGTAACAACCTGCCATTAAGAATTTGCTATGAAAGTGTTGTGAAAATATTATGAACATAGTATCTCTATTTAAAATGACATTCATAGAAACTTAAGTTTTCTGGTTGAGGAGCTTCAATTCATTACATGTATGTGTAGGTATATAAGTGTTAGCCTCTTAATATTACTTTTGGGCATTTCTTAAATATGGGACTCCGGAAAAGAATGCACATCAAACTCAAACAGAAGTTTTTTGAACAAAATGGTGGCTTTCGACTACGCAACAACTTTCTAGGCACAAAGGTGTGGAAACAACTCGAATATTTACAGCTAAAGAACTCGCTAAGGCAACAAACAATTACCATGAAAATAGAATCCTAGGCCAGGGAAGCCAAGGAACTGTGTACAAAGGAATATTATCAGAGAATAGAATAGTTGCCATTAAGAAGTCTAGAACAATAGATCGTAGTCAAATTGAACAATTCATTAATGAAGTGATTGTGCTTTCCCAAGTGAACCATAGGAATGTGGTAAAACTATTAGCATGTTGTTTGGAGACTAAGGTTCCTATGTTGGTATATGAATTTTGAAGAGGGTAAAATTAGGGATGACAGGTCCATTGAAATAAACCTGACGGTGCTTGACCAGTTGGCTAAATAGTGGACAGATCCAAGATGCGCAAACGTAAGCAGACGGATCTCAAGGCCATATGGTATCCATAAGGTTTGAGTGACCTCCAAGAAATCCTAAATGGAAACAACTTGCGTCATACAATTAACCCTAGTCAATAAAGTCCTAATATGAATAGAATCCTAACATGGGAAGGATCTCATAATATACACCCATTAATGATGATCTTCTCCATAAGGAAAAGACTTCCCACGCAAGAAAGGAAGGTCGATTCTACCTCACTATAAAACCCAAAGGCTCTTAGAAAACAAGATACATATAATTCACCCCAACTTTGGTACTCTAGAGTTGAGAAAAGTTCTCTGACTTAACCTTTGGAGGGTCTTTGGCCGGTACTACATTGGTACTCTCCTAGGGTTCTCTTTGCTTTTGTTTTGCAGATCTTGTTTTGAGCACGTGAGTATTGTGCGACTAACAAACGATTTTCGGCATCATCAGTTGGCGCTGTCTGTGGGAACACTGCGAAGATAAGCCATACTAACTGCTTCCCAGACAAAAAGTTGCATGGTATTTACTTGTTCAATGGCAACCACCAACAACAATTAGGGGGATGCCACTGCCCTAGAGAGACAAGTTCAAACCCTCGCAGCAGCAATGGAACACCTCACCAAGCAAAATCATGACCTAGAGGAACAGTTGCGCAGAAAAACGCAACACTGAACACCCAAGAGGAAGATCAAGAAGGAACTAGTGCTGAAAGGAGGAACCAAGAAGGGCCAGAAGGTAGTAATGCCCCAAGTAGACAAGAGCAACAGGATACCAGCCGTCCTTCCGGCACAGATATGGCTCCCCCACACATAGTTACAGAGATGCAGATGATGAAGGAACAGATGGACCTCATGATGAATGCCCTCAGGGGACGGGTGTCCAGTGATCTCGACGACTTGGTCCACTGAACTCACTCGCCCCTCACCGCATCTGTCTCGTCCTTCCTGCTTCCACCAAAGTTTCGTATGCCACAGGTAAAGAGTTACGGCAGATCTAAGGACCTTTTACACCACTTGGAGTCTTTCAAGACCCTGATGCACCTTCAAGGGGTGCTAGACGAGATCATGTACAGAGCCTTCCCCATTACGCTAAAGGGACTTGCAAGGATTTGGTTCAGCAAGATAACGCCCAACTCCATTAGTACTTTCAAGGAATTAAGCGCCCAATTTGCCTCTCATTTTATCAGGGGGCATAGATATAAGAAGTCCACTGCATGCCTAATGAACATTAAGCAACGGGATGACGAGACGCTGAGGTCTTACATAGCTTATTTTAACAAAGAGACACTCTCGATCGATGAGGCCGACGACAAGATACTCGTGGCCGCATTCACGAATATGCTGCGAAAGGGTAAGTTTCTGTTTTCCTTATATAAGAATGACCCAAAAACCATGTCAGATGTGCTCTACAAGGCTGCTAAGTATATGAATGCGGAAGACGCGTCGTTGGCTCGCGAAGAAAAGCCTAAAAAGAGAAAGAGACAGGAGGAAACCCGGAACGACAAAGGGCAAAAGATGGCCAAGATAGGAGACAAAAGAGAGGACAGACGCTCCAAACCTCCCACCGAAAGATTTACTAACTTCACCCCCCTAAAAACACCGATTGATCAAATCCTAATGCAAGTAAAAAACGAAGGGGCACTAACATTCCCTAGCAAGCTGAAGGGGGACCCCACCAAACGATTTAGAGATAAATACTGTCGCTTCCACCGTGATCACGGCCATGACACATCCGAGTGCTATGATTTGAAGCAGCAGATAGAAGCTCTCATCAGATAAGGGAAGTTGCAAAGGTTTATCGGTAAGGAAAGGACAGAATAACCCTAAGGGCAACCTGCCCGAAAAGAAAACAAGCGCCCTAAGCCACCCTTAGGAGACATAAGGACATTCGTAGGGAGTAGTGTGGCTTCTAGTTCTTCCAAAAAGGCACGTAAAACATACCTACAGATGGTTTAGAATGTCCAGTTGACGGGGTGCACCCCAAAGATGGCATGAATCGACAACCCCGTAATTGGATTCACAAAGGAAGATGTCTGACGTCTCCATCACCCACATGATGATGCACTCATAGTCAACATACATGTAGGAGATTATAACACCCACCAGGTCCTTGTGGACAATGGAAGCTCTGCTGATATCCTATACTATCTTGCATTCTAGTAAATGAGAATAAAGAGAGAACGGTTGATTCCGACCAACGCACCACTCATATGGTTTTGAGGAACAAGGGTGTATCTCTTAGGAGTAGTCACCCTGCTAGTGGCGGTCGAAGATTACCCTCAGGAGATCACCAAGGATGTCACCTTCTTAGTGGTCAATTGTTCATCTGCATATAACGCCATATTGGGTTGTCCTACTTTGAATTCGTGGAAAGCTGTGACCTCGACCTACCATCTAATGATCAAGTTTCCAACCGAGTACGGAGTAGGAGAGGTAAGGGGTGATCAAGTGGCAGCATGCGAATATTACATAGCCATGTTGGAAATGGATGACCAGTTGCAGACCATATGCATAGAAGAGCAGCGAATGGTAGCAGAACTAGTGAAAGGGTTGGAAGAAGTACCACTCGATGTTTCCAGGCCTGAATGGACAACAAGAATAGGTACTTTGGCCAGCCAACACATACATCGAGCACTCATAACATTCCTAAGGGAAAACCAGGATGTAATTGCCTGGAATCATGAGGACATGCCAGGAATTGATCCATCAGTCATAGTCCACAAGTTGAATGTGTCACCCTCATTCTCTCCTATCTGGTAGAAAAAAACGGGTGTTTGCATAAGAATGGGACAAAGCCATAGCTGAGGAGGTTAAGAAATTACAGGAAGCAAACTTCATAGAGAAGTATACTACTCCGATTGGCTGGTAAATATGATAATGGTCAAGACAGGAAGTGGAGGATATGGGTAGATTTCATAGACCTAAACAGGGCCTACCCCAAGGACAGCTATCCTCTCCCACAGATTGACATCCTGGTAGACTCAACCATAAGACACCAACTGCTAAGTTTCATGGACGTCTTCTTTGGTTACAACCAGATCAAGCTGAGTGAGGATGATCAGGAGAAAACACATGGTCATCCCTGGTCAGGTATTGTCTTTCGTTCAAATATCATCACTGATAAATGATACTAGTGTGCAGGAGATAGGATCCGCGAACTATTAGACAATGCCAATAGCCTCCTACCTAAAAAACAGCCTGCTATTAGATGACAAGGAGGCTGCGAGGAAGTTGAAGGTTGAGGCTGCGAGGAAGTTAAAGGTTCAAGCAGCTCGCTTCATTTTGATTAAGAATGTTCTATATAAGAGGGGTTTCTCCCAACCGTACTTAAGGTGCCTCGTCCCTCAGGAGGCAGACTATGTTATAAGAGAAGTCCACGAAGGAGTCTGTAGAAACCACTCTGGATCACAATCGTTGGTTCATAAATTAATCCAGGCTGGGTACTATTGGCCAACCATGCAAAGGGATGCCCATGTCCGTTTGCTCAGTGGGGGTTGGATATCATGGGCCCTTTCCCAACAGTAGTCAAACAACTGAAGTTCCTTGTAGTCGGTATTGACTGCTTCACCAAATGGGTAGAAGCAGAAGCCCTAGTGACTATCACGGAAAAGAATATACAGAGTTTCGTATGGAAAAATATCATTTGCAGGTATAGTATACCTAGGGTGCTAGTCTCGGACAACAGGAAGCAGTTCGACAACGACGCATTCAAAGACTTTTGCTCACAACTAGAGATCAAGAACCACTACTTGTCACCTGCCCACTAGTAGGCCAATGGATAAGTTGAAGTCACAAACCAATCCTTGCTCAAAATCATTAAGACTCGGCTCGAGGGGGGCAAAGGGTATATGGCTGGATGAACTACCAAGTGTTTTGTGGGCGTACAAGACAATGGCAAGAACGCCTACAAGAGAAACCCCATTTTGATTAGCATACGGAAGCAAGGCGGTCATCCCAGCTGAAGTAGGACTTACAAGTTACAGAGTAGAGAACCATGACGAAAGCAAGAATGATGAAGCAATGCGCCTATAGCTTAACCTAGTGGACGAAGTACGAGCGACAGCTGAACAAAGGTTAACACAATACCAAAATCTCATGGCCAAGCATTACAACTCCAAGGTCAGACACAGGGACTTCCAAGTTGGAGATCTTGTCCTAAGAAAGGTGATGCGCCCCACAAAAGATACCTCCCAGGGAAAGCTAGGACCTAATAAAGAAGGATCATACAGAGTTGCATCATGGCATAGGAAGGGAACCTACCACCTAGAGATTTTATTATTTATAGTTTCATTGAAGCCCAAAGGGCAAGTTTTTTTTGGAACAATTTTTAACGCGCATGTTTATCACACAATAAGAGGAGTTATTTAGAAATATCTTGTATAAATCTACATGTCTACATATGCATTAAAGTCCACAAAGTGGATAGATTCAACAACACGTTGAACCAAAAATAAGTCCATCAGAGGATGGGTTCATCCAGGAGGACGATCATTAAAGTCCACAAAGTGGATAGATTCAACAACACGTTGAATAAAAAATAAGTCCATAAGAGGACAGGTTCATTCGGGAGAATGATCATTAAAGTCCACAAAGTGGACGGATTCAACAACACGTTGGATTAAAAATAAAAGTCCATAAGAGGATGGGTTCATATAGGAGGATGATCATTAGTCCACAAAGTGGACGAATTCAACAACTCATTGAATAAAAAATAAGTCCATAAAAGGACGGGTTCATCTGGGAAGATGATCATTAAAGTCCACCAAATGGATGAATTCAACAACACGTTAGATAAAAAATAAGTCCATAAAAGGACGGGTTCATCCAGGAGGATGATCATTAGTCCACCAAGTGGATGGATTCAACAACACATTAGATTAAAAATAAAAGTCCATAAGAGGACGAGTTCATCCCGGAGGATAATCAAAAATCCACAAAGTGGAACCGATACAATGACACGTTGGATCAAAAATAAGTCCATAAGAGGACGGGTTCATCCGAGAGGATTTTAATTAAAAGCCCATAAGAGGACAGATTCATTGATAATTATAAGGTACATACAGTGGACAGTTTTGGCAACACGTTGAGTTAACCACGAGAGGACGGATTCATCCTAAAGAAGAGTTATATTCATACATGGCCATAAACTGAACGGATTCATAAAAAGGCATTAGAGTAGACAAATAAAACAAAATAAGTGATGAAATATTGGTAAAGCCCATAAAGGGAGAAGTTTAGATACAGAAGGCAACAATTAAATTAAACATTAATTTTTATTCAAAATCTTTGCATAAAAAAAAAAAAAAAAAACTACTACTGAACGGGGTATTTTCTTCTTTCTCCTCCTCCACTTGAACAACATCAGAGTGACGGGCACTGTCCACAATGGGTTTGATTTGGCTTTCAGCAGCATTTCCTCCGTCACCACGAGGGTCGTCGACTGGGGCATCATCAGTAAACAACTCGTCCGTGCTCTCGGATTGGACGGGTTGAACTGAGGTCTGGTCCTGGTTAATAGTGACATGAGATACGTCCAGGTCAGGATAAGAAGTCTTGACTTGACGGAGGGTGTCATCGAAGCCTTCAGCAAAGGAGCCTTCGAGCTCTACTAGAAGGGCATCGGAGTCACAATACTCACGTATCACTTCCTCCTTCACCTGACGGAGTTGGTTCTAAGTGTCACTGATTTCTTTTTCCTTGTCCTCCAAGACCTTGCTTCAACAGTTCCGTTTGCTTCTCCAACTCACCCCTAGCTTCCTCTGATAGAGTAAGTTTCTTCTCCTGGATTGTCTTCCAAGCCCTCAGCTCGTCAACCTTCGACCTTGCCTTCGCCCTTATGCAGTCCAACGTCGTCTTGTGGTTTAGGCAGTGCCCCATAACCCCTTCATCATTAACATTACCTGAAGGAAGAAGGATTAGTAACAAGGCAAGTGGAAGGGAAGAAAAAAGGAAAAAGAAAAAAGGAGGACGGACGTAGTTACTTGAGCAATACAAAAAAGCTCTATCTCCCCTATGGCCTTAATTGCATGGTTGCTCAAGTCCTCATAATCATTGGCTGTGATGATGGACGAGAGCTGCTCCAACGCGTACTTTGAGTCCTCACAAAGGGAGATGGGTGGTTTTTCTGCGATAGGGACAAAACCAGTCATGAATCCTTTGCCCTTTCCTAGGCCAGGCTGAATAACGGTTTTCTTGGCCTCAGCTTGAAAACCCACAACAAGTTTAGGGAGAACTTTGGGTTTCTTTGGAAGACGGCCAGTTTTCTCTAGCTGTTTCCTTTTAATAGACAAGTTGGCCGAACTCGTCCCCTTAGGGGTCTGACCCTCCTATTGCTTCTTCAAAGCAACATGCTACTTGATATAAGCCCTTCTCCTGGCGACGTCCATTTCTACACAAAGGGGATGGATGCCAGGAGTTTTGAAATATTAAAAAAAAAATGGAGAATACTGGGTGATAGGCTTATGCTAGCGAATTTGCAAATCGTAGCGACAGGTGGCTGTTGTGGGCTCTAGTTCGTCACAATACCAAAAGAAGGTGTCAAGGGTGACCAACTTAGCCCACGTCCTCTCCTCTAACTTGGTTTTACTGAAAATTTTTCCCAAAAAACTCCACTGCTCTATTAAGACTTGTGGATGGTCCTAAACTATAAAAGGAAAAGAAAGAAAACAGTTAGAGTAACGTCTAACATAAACAATTAAGAACTTGAATATAGACGGACTCATACAAGACGGAGGCATTATGCCCCGTGTTGTATCGATGGGCATATATTCATTGTTGCCAGGCCGACACATCCACTCTTCCCCTTCCAAGAAAAAAATACCGACTCTTCCAGTTTCTGATAGAGTCAAGAGTTTCACACACAAGCCTCAACAATGGGCTCTTTGGCACAAAGTTGTACATGCCCTTTGACTGAGCAATCTCAGCCCGATGGTAGCAATTGAAGAATTCTTCCACCGTCAATCTTCATGCTCTGTCAGACATGGCCCCATATAAGACCTCCACGCCAAGGAATACCCTCCAGGCGTTCAGGGAGATTTGGATGACGACTACACCTAGGTACTAAAGGAGGCGACGGTGAAGTGAACTTAGAGGGAATTTAAGCCCTACCTTCAGCATCTGCTCATAGACCCCAACACCCTTAACATCCTCGTAGTAACATTTCTCTGACTTATAAGGTAGACGAATGGGTCTGTTGACGGGCATCTAGTATTTCTTCCTAAGTGTCTTGAAGTGAGGTTCTTTGATTGTTGAAATAAAATCATTAACCGTCCATAAGGGTAGCATTATGAATTCCTTAAGTCCATCAAGACCTATGACGGATTGGACTGAGGGTTCATCGCCAACTACACTGTCATCAGAGCCACCCTCTGACCCATCTGTCTCCAAATCCTCATCCCTTGAAGAAGAGAGGCGGCCGATGGGTTCCTTTCTTCACTTGAAGTGTCGGGGTCTTTCTGACCTGACGGAAACACTTCATCGTAGCCCGCTCCATTGCGGACACATGATTGGTTACTTGACGCACTAGACATCTGTCACCTACACATGCCAGTAAACCCTAAGACACTAACAGATCTAATAGACGACGGGAGTACAAAGTGTAAAAGATGAAAAATTTAATGGAAGGAGAAGAGTACTTACCAGTTGAAAATGACCAGCAAAAAGGTGTTGATGACAGATGCACAAGGTGAGCAGAATGCTCGTTTATCAGTGGTCATGGTAGCGCTCTGATTGTAAGATTTCTATGGAACGTAAGAAATGAGGGTTAAAAGGTAGGTTTATATAGAGGGAACAACACAGAAGACGAAGGGACGCTTCGTTCCAAGAGATGGACCACATGTCCCTACGACATTGACCCTAGGCCAACCTGTCAGGATGGGGGTGTTTCTCATAAGGCAAGTTGAACCATCACTCCATGTGTCTGTCCACTCAGAGATCACGAACCCAAAGAGTGAGGGGGCAACTGAAGAGGGTAAAATTAGGGACGACGGGTCCATTGAAATAAACCTGACAGTGCTTGACTAGTTGGCTAAATAGTGGACAGATCAAGATGCGCAAACGTAAGGCAGACGGATCTCAAAGCCACATGGCATCCATAAGGTTTGAGTGACCTCCAAGTAATCCTAAATGAAAACAAATTGCGTCCTACGATTAACCCTAGTTGATAAAGTCCCAATATGAATAGAATCTTAACATGGGAAGGATCCCGTAATATACGCCCATTAATGATGATCTTCTCCGTAAGGAAAAGACTTCCCACGCAAGAAAGGAAGGTTGGTTCTACTTCACTATAAAACCCAAAGGCTTTCAGAAAACAAGATACGCATAATTTATCCTAACTCTAGTACTTTAGAGTTGAGAAAAGTTCTCCGACTTAACCTTCGGAGGATCTTTGGCCGGTACCACACCGGTACTCTCCTAGGGTTTTCTTTGTTTTTGTTTTGCAGATCTTGTTTCGAGCACGTGAGTATTGTGCGACTAACTGATGATTTTTGACATCATCAAATTTGTTTCCAATGGTACCCTTTTCAACCAATAACACCACACGGACAATTCTTCCACACTTTAATGGCACCTACGTTTGCAAATAGCTATAGAGATTGCAGGGGTGCTTTCTTATATGCATTTTGCTGCTCCCACTCCAATCATTCATAGAGATATCAAGAGCACTAATATGCTCTTAGATGATATATAATCACACTACTAAGGTATCCCATTTTAGATCTTCAAGGCTTGTTTCGCAAGATCAAACTCAATTAACCACATTGGTGCAAGGGACACTTAGATACTTGGATCCAGAATACTTTCAATCAAGCCAGTTAACTAAAAAGAGTGATGTTTATAGTTTTGGAGTTCTTTTTGCAGAATTACTAACTGGAGGGAATGCACTTTCTTTTGGCAGGCCCAAAGAAGATAGAAATTTAGCCATGCATTTTATCTTAGCAATGAAAGACAACCGTTTGTTTGAAATTCTTGACCAGCAAGTGGTGAAAGAGGGAAATGCTGAGTAACTTAAGGAGGTTTCGATGTTAGTGAACAAATGCTTAAGATTGAAGGGAGAGGAGAGGCCTACTATGAAAGAAGTGGCATTGGAACTTGAGGGCTTGAAAGTAATGGAGAATGTTAAAGGCAATATGGGTTTAGAAGAGACTGAGTACTTACTTAGTAGACCAGATGATGTTTGTCTCAGTGGTGCTAATAGTGATTTTGCATGTTACGACTGCATAAATAGCCAAGATAAAATATCGGTACTTGATGATAGGCGATAATTATTTAGTATATTAAAGAATCATACAAGGCTTGAGTCTATCCTTATTATCGTGTTATCATTTTCTTTTATTTTCTTTTCAAGCTATATTTGTAGGAAGTGTTGTTGTTTCATAATGAAATTTCTAATTCATAAAGGAAGAGAGATGTATCCGCACTGCACTTGACACAAGTTTTGATATAAAAATAATTTGTTCTCCTAAATTTATTGAAAATAATTTGCTTTACCAAAAAATTAAGAGAAATTTTATATTGACAATAATTTCACAACAAATCATGCCTAGTAGGTTGTCATTGATTGTTATTGATTTGCAAAAAAGTAATTTTAGTGATAGGTTTAAATTAGAACTAATAACAACTTACCAACTATGACTTGTTGTGAAAACGTTGTAAACGTAGTACTTTACAAAAATTAAATAATTTCTAAAATTATTTTTCATCTCAATATCTCTACAAATACAAATATATCATTCTATTATTTTTTGGTGTATTTGATTGATATTTATCCATTTTTTAGGTGGTTCA
This sequence comes from Quercus suber, assembly GCF_002906115.3. Lineage (NCBI taxonomy): Eukaryota > Viridiplantae > Streptophyta > Magnoliopsida > Fagales > Fagaceae > Quercus > Quercus suber. The sequence continues at coordinate 1,060,343 of NW_027069614.1, forward strand.
TATTCCTTTAAATTATGTTATAGTGCATTTTATTTTCCTAATTTGGGTTTTTAGTTTTAGATTTTGGATTATGTTATTTTCTTTAACAACTTGATTTTCCTTTTAGAATTTTCTCCTCTTGAATATCTAGAATACAGCTAAACTTTTTAACTAAGTATTCGCTCAAACAAAAATTAAATCAAAACAATAAGAAGGAGAGAGATGACTTTTTAACTAAGTATTAGCTCGAACAAAAATTAAATCAATACAATAAGAGGGAGAGAGAGAGAGGACTTGTGATAGAAAACTCAATTCAATTCAATTGGTCTTCTTCATATTTTATCCAAATTCAATTTCTTCATATAGCCAAGGATACATCTTTTTGCAATTTCTCACATTCAATTGGTCTTCGTGGATTTTGAAGCTTTGTCCAAACTTGGATAATCTTTCACCCTAGTCTTTTTTTTGGTTGTCTATTGCTACCTTATATAGTTTTATACATGTCCTTTGATTTCATTTTCTTTCCATTGACATCAAATTCTACAACTTTGGCAAAAGTCTTACAACAAAGGCATCCCATAATAATATTTAAATTTGTTATAGTACAAAAAAGAAAAGTAACATATCTTGTGCTAAGTTATGTATCTACATTCATGCCAGAACTAATATGTACGTACAATAGAATTGATTTATGCTACGCATATACAAAGAGAATCATTTATCCATAATGGAGAATGCATCACACAAATTCACATAAGAGGTATAACATCAATGGGGGAAAAAAAATCCATCCATGATTAACAACCACATAAACTATAGCAGTAAGACCGCATTGCGATTCTTTTAATGTATTCTTCACCATGGCTTTGAGATTTTTTTGGTTGGTTTATGGAAACCAATGTTGTTGGCACCCGAGATCTTCGATGGTACATCACTAACAAAATTAATTCAGAAAACTTGAAGAATATGGGGGGTAAAAAACCTTCACTTTAGAGGGACTTTCCAAAATTGCAGGAGTGAGGTAGAGCAATTGCAAATATATATAGACAAAAAATCAGTAGTTTTTTTTTTTTTTTTGGAATTCTAATAGAATGGCAATTGAATAGTTTTCATAACTACTTAATTGGGAAGATGGAGAGTTATAAGGTTGAAGGAAGTTTGAATTATTATCAAATTGGGTCTGATGGAATAATAAATGAAAAGTTGAAAAGTTAGGAAACGTTAATTAAGAGATGAAGTTTTTTTTTTTTTTTTTTTTGACGTGATTGGGAAAATGTTAATTTACAAAAGGAATGAAAAGAAAAAGAAAAAAAGAAAGTTAGTGGTACTAATGATGTGGCCGCTGATATGGCTTAAAAAGAGCATAACAATAATAAATGCTACGTTTCAACTTTTAGATATATATAGATGCTAAGTCATGTGTCTTCAAATTTTTCGTTAATTGGTAACATTGGATTAATACTAACCCATAGGTATAAATCTATAGGTCATAACTAAATAGTACTCTTCTATTGCTAGAACACTATTCTGTGAATCCGTTTGAGAAAAAAAAAAAAAAAAAAAAAAAAAAAAAAAAAAAAAAAAAAAAAAAAAAATTTTCAAAATAGAATACCCAACAAAGGAAACCCGTCCTCTACTACAGGCAGGAATTGCATATCTCACAAGCATCAGAAGTACTATTCCAACCACCATCTTGATTCCCAGTCCATATGACAAGGGAAGTCCCTTGGAATTACTACCTAAAAATCTTGTCCTTAAAATAGGAAATTAAATTTGGAAACCTTTGATATAGAATGTAGGGAGTAACTAGTGGTGGGACGATCTTTGTATCCGATGAAATAGAGATCTAGAAAAGGAGAATATAAGCTCTACCAGGGATGTTGAAATAGCTTGTCACCGAACAACAGTTTACAAACTTCTTAAAAGTAATGCAAAGTGAATACAACCTCGTCCAAAGACTGAACAACCTGCCTGCCTAGATCTCAAATACTCTTTTCATCTTGACATCAAAGACGCCTCATAATACTTTGCTAAAATTTTTAAATGAAACGTATGCTTGGAAAATCTACAAGTTCCATAAATTGCCACCAATCACATCATCTTCTTTGATGAAGAACTTTCACCTGAAGGGATAAGACACATCCATGCCCTCCACTTACTATCAAATCCAAAGATATGATAGTAGCTCAAGTACTTATTGATCAAGACTGAAGGTAGATTGTGCACACCTTAGTTCAAGTACTATGATTGTTCCAGAATTCGATGGAACTGAAGGAGAGGTTTTTGGAGAAATAAATTAACCTGGATGTAGAAATTGGGCTGACCATATTAAGGCAATCTTTCAAGACTTGGTCAGGGAGGTAGCTTTGTAACCTTCTCCAGGTAGACCCTGGATACACATATTAGGGCAGTCCCCTCCTTGCTACATCAAAAGGTTGTTAGGGGCATTAGATAATAATAGTGATGGAAAAAGAACCTTTTGGTTGTCTATAAAGATCCATCAACCCCCAATGTAGGAGTTGATACCTTAGTGCACCTTTCACTCCCTCCCATCATACATACAATACAATTCACCAACTGATAGTAGCTCAACCTCATACCCCCATGTCAAGCATCACGATGGTTAAAAACATGATGAATTCAACATATGCCTCAGGAAGAGGACTAAGAATAATCTACTTAGGAATCTCTGAGCCCATCAAAATCGACCTTAATTTACTTCGTTGAATTTGATTTGAGCTATGAGCCAACCAAAGAAGAGTGGATAAAAATAACCGCTGCCCAAAGGAGTATCGATTCATAGTGTCATCCTACAGAAAAGGAAGCCAAGGAAAAAAATATTTTACATCCCAAACATTCCAAAGCCACCATAATTCACACTCTGATTTCATGGCCAATAAGTAAAGCCTTCCCCCTTTCTTTAATGGGATGTCTAGTTCTATCTATATCCTAACAAACACAAAGCAGGAAACATCGACCATCCATCCATGTCACTAAAGATAGTATTACCAATTGGATCTTCAAAAATGATTTCTCATCCCAATTATCTAAGACCATTGTTAAATGGATGTATGTGCAGCATACGACAGTCTTAGTCTTACAACTTCGTTGTTCACACTTCACACATTTTAATAATGCGGTTTTCAATATTCTTTTTTGGAAAATATTAAAGCTACAAACTACTCGTGTTTTACAAATTGAAGATGTAATAAGTAATTATTGGTAAGTGAAAAGTGATATTAATGGTGGACCATATAAGAACTAGTAGAAATTGGCAACAACTACAATTAATAAAAAAAAGTCGTAAAATAGTTTATGGCGACAGCATTACTCTTCTTTTTTAGCATTACTCTTCTTTTTTATCATGATTCCCTCCTTAAGAAAACATGTGCAAGTCTCCCTGTAATCCTTTTATCACTTTTTTTTTTTTTTTTTAATTACACTAACACGCCACAACCAAAACTGCATGCAACAGTTAGTTGTGCGAAGCCAGTTGCGGTGCCACGTTAAAGGCAGGGGATTTAAATGAACCCCCTGACTTGAAAAAAATGAAAAATTAAATATAATATTTAAAAAAAAAAAAAATCTTTTGAACCCTTAAAATAAAATTTTGACCACCCTAACAATAAAAACTTATAAAAAAGGATGGGAAGATCCGACAATAAATTAAAAGATGCATAGCTACACGATAAGAGGAGAAACACAAGAAGAGGAAGCAGAAGATAACAAAAATTCACAAGCAAGGTAGAGGAAGCTTGAGTATGAAATTTTATTCTTCATCGTCTACACTTGAAACTTTGAGAAGGGAAACTGTGACTTTTTTTCAAAATAAAACTCAAACTCAAACAAACTCAAACAATTTCATTAGTTAGCACAGTTTCAAAACTATTTAGCAATCTATCAACTCGAGAGTAAGAAACTCAATTTTGCTGTGTAAAATCAAGTATAATAAACTCGATTCCCACATTGTGGTTAGGGGTGTCCAACTCAACTGCAAACCCAATCCACCTGGTAAATCCGACCGGAACTGGACCGACTACCGGCTGACCCGACTACTCCGCCGATTGACGGCGGGTCTTTTTTTCCAGAATCTGATCTGGTCAATTCGGTCTCGGATCTTCTCCCCAATACCCGAAATTTGTATCAAAATCATTTGGGGAGAGAAACTTTGAGACATGCCCACCAACCTAGCACATTAACCTCCGCTTCCCGCACACCCTCAACAACTGCAAACAAAGCNCCCAAGTTCATTGTTTTGTTTAAAATGCCCAATAATTGTATATGGTAGTAGCTTTAATGCTTTTCTTACTTTTTTTTCTCCTTTGGCAGTGAGTGTGGGTCTCATGTGAAAGAGCTGGTGTGTATTCCTAAAATATGATATACCCCCTCAGGTCAGAAGGACTATGTTTTGTACCGTGCTACATTGTTTAAAAGAAATTTCATGGTTTTAGAGGAGGGCCATGGGGAATAAAAGAATTTTCTAATAAGTAGTTAAATGATGGAAGGAAAAGGGGGAGAGGGAGCAATTTTGTTAAATTTTCCCCTTTTTTGTGAAAAAATTTTGGAGTTCTAAAAACTTGGGAAACCTCATTTAAAGTGAAAAAAAAATTAAAAAAAAATAAAAATTGATGTATTTAACCAAAAAAAAAGAATGGTTAGGGGAAATTCCACAAGAAAAAGCAAGAAAATGAATATCGTTTGAAGGTGGGAAAATTGAGTACTAATTTGGCCTCTCCGAGTGTCAATTGATATATAGAAGAGCCAACTCATTCCTTTAAGGCTTAGTCAAAGTTCCAATGAACTCTAAACTAGTCTTCTAAGTTTCTGATTTCTTACACCTTATCTGATTTTATTTCTAATTGTTTAACTTAAAGGATATAAATCCACAATTTTTTATAAGAACATACTCTTCTTTGGACTTGGATGATTCTAATTTGGATAAGGTTTTCCATACTATCAATGCAATTATTTTTTATTTTTTATTAAAAGAAATCGATTGGTTTGATAATTAGTAATTCTACAATTATTTTGTAGGATTTTTCCAATGCATGCATGGTAATGATCAATAAACTTTCAATTGAATCAATGAGACCTAAAATTTTAATTGACTTTCATTACACCAATAAGGATGAATTAAAATCAATAAATTTTAATTCCATATATTCGCCCTCATTTTAGAATCATTTTTCAACCAATGAATGTCATTATTTCAAATTTCTTGATTAGAAACTCAACCTCGATCACTAATTCCCCTGTCATTATTAGGTCACCAAATTCCTTGACCTTCCGGCACTAGACAAAAGTTGTTTCTTGTACATGATTATTGGACTTTTCAAACACCTATGTCTATGGTAAACAGTCACTCAAGCCTAGTTACTATGTCTCCCTTTGTGAGGAATAGGGGTGGCAAATGGGCAGGTTGGGTCATAAATGGATTGGGTTATAAATGGGTTGGGTATGTAATTATCCATTTATCCATTTATGACCCGTTTATATATAAGTTAATTATCCATTACCCGTCTAACCCATTTAATTAGTAACCCGCCCATTTAACCCAATATGATCCAAATAAATAAATAACATGTTAAAAACTTTAAAAACAAAAATTAAAAAGTTTAAAAATCACTTTTCCTATTCTTTCCTTTCATTTTTCCTTCACAAAATTCATTTCTCAACAGCCAAACAGGCCATCGAAGAAAGAAAGAGAGAAAGTTAAAAGTTGTCAACTTAAAAATAAAAAATAAAAAACTCAGAAATCACTTTTTTCCTTCTTTTTCCTTTCATTTCTCAACAACCAAACAAAGCTGTTAGGTTCTAAAGATTTAGGAATTTATGTATTTAGAACTCTAATGTGTAATGTTGGTAAATCATAATCAAAACAATATGGTTAGTCTTGTTTAGGCTTGCTCAAAGTTATATTTTTTTATGTAAAGTTGGAATCGAGAGGCTGCAGATGCATTGGTGCATTTCAGCCTGCCTCGATTGATCGAAAGTTAGACTCGATCGATCGAATCTCGGGCAGAATACTTTTCTGCAAAATTTTTCAACTCAGCCTTAACTCATTAAATGTTTTGGGTTTTCTGTTTTTACCCTAGGTATAAAAGGCAAAACCCTAGCCACGTTTTTAGAGTCGCTCATGTTGTATTGTTGCTCATACTTTTCTATTTTGTGTAAATCTCTTGTGAGATCTAGAGGAGCTTTCCTTTACACAAAGCTTAGGGTTTTCAAGGTAGAGATAGTATCAACATCTTGATGATCAACTCGATTGCTGCCATTGGAGCTTAAAGAATAACAAGCGTGGGTGCTTGTAGCTGATTGGAGAATCCAAGAAAGAAGAAGTCCGTGGATTCGGAGCTTGCACGTGGTCGTGTCAGTAAGTTCTACTGATGGGTAGCATTAGGAAGTCAAGCGGGGAGCTTGTAAGTCCTTTTGTATGAATTTCGATTCTTTCGAATAGTGGATTCAGGTTTACCTTGAGGATAGCTAAGTCAAATCCTCCCTAGGTTTTTACCGTGTGGTTTCCTGGGTGATTATATCATTGAGTTATTTATATTTCCGTTGCTTTATATTCTTGATATGATTGTATGTTTGTGATAAACTAGAATTACATAATTTGACTAAGTTAATCACTTGGCTAATTAACTAGGTTAATCTGGTTGGGTTAAGGGGTCTAAATTTCTAAGAAGTGGTATCAGAGCAGGTCGTTCTCTTGTTGTAGATCTTTTGATCTCTGAGCTGATCCTTGACCCCTGTTGTCATGGAGCATGGACACTCTCTCATTGTTCCTCTTCACTTTGATGGGAATAACTATGCTTATTGGAAAGTAAGGATGAAAGCATTCCTGAAATCCATTGATGAGAGAGTTTGGAATTCTGTTGGGTACGGATGGAAGAAGCCCACTACTCCTGTGAGTGAGTAACAAACTTCTCAAAAAGAAGCAGCTGGTTTCAATAGCAAAGCTATGAATGTCATCTTTAATGCTGTTTCCATAGAGGAATTTAAGAGAATCTCTAATATTGGGGTTACTCACACTGCTTGGAAAATCCTCCAGACTGTGCATGAAGGCACAAAGGCAGTTAAGATTTACAAGCTGCAGCAATTAACTTCTAGATTTGAAAGCATTAGAATGTCTGATAATGAATCTTTTGATGAATTCTATATTAAATTGAATGATATTGTTAATTCTGCTTTTAATTTGGGTGAAATCTATGATCAACCTAAAATTGTTAGGAAGATTCTTAGATCTTTAACTAAAGATTTTAGACCCAAAGTAGCTGCCATTACTGAGAGTAAGGATGTGGACTCCATCCCTGTTGATAAGCTTGTAGGATCTGTTCAGTCCTATGAGTCTGACCTACCCAAAACTTCCAAATTCAAATCAATGGTTCTTAAGTCTGTTGATGATGTTGAGGTTGGTGGATTTGATGATGAGCTCTCTACTACAGAGATTGCGTACAGGGGATTTAAATGAACCCCCTGACTTGAAAAAAATGAAAAATTAAATATAATATTTAAAAAAAAAAAAAAAATCTTTTGAACCCTTAAAATAAAATTTTGACCACCCTAACAATAAAAACTTATAAAAAAGGATGGGAAGATCCGACAATAAATTAAAAGATGCATAGCTACACGATAAGAGGAGAAACACAAGAAGAGGAAGCAGAAGATAACAAAAATTCACAAGCAAGGTAGAGGAAGCTTGAGTATGAAATTTTATTCTTCATCGTCTACACTTGAAACTTTGAGAAGGGAAACTGTGACTTTTTTTCAAAATAAAACTCAAACTCAAACAAACTCAAACAATTTCATTAGTTAGCACAGTTTCAAAACTATTTAGCAATCTATCAACTCGAGAGTAAGAAACTCAATTTTGCTGTGTAAAATCAAGTATAATAAACTCGATTCCCACATTGTGGTTAGGGGTGTCCAACTCAACTGCAAACCCAATCCACCTGGTAAATCCGACCGGAACTGGACCGACTACCGGCTGACCCGACTACTCCGCCGATTGACGGCGGGTCTTTTTTTCCAGAATCTGATCTGGTCAATTCGGTCTCGGATCTTCTCCCCAATACCCGAAATTTGTATCAAAATCATTTGGGGAGAGAAACTTTGAGACATGCCCACCAACCTAGCACATTAACCTCCGCTTCCCGCACACCCTCAACAACTGCAAACAAAGCTGCCGTGCAGCACCTAGCCTTCACTTTCGCAAACCACGACTCCTATCCCTGCCCTGTTTTTCGATCTCCCTGAAAAGTGAAAATAGCTCCATCAACGTTTGCTTTGTACCAGCCTTGAGTGGTGGAACTCATCTTGTTCTATCCCTTGGCAGTGCTACTCGCTTTTCTTCCTTGGTGGACTGGTATTCAGTTCTGGCCTAGGTTACCACATCATTGGGAAGTTGTTAAATGAATCTCATTCACACTAATCTTGATTCACACTAATCTTGCTACGGCAGAACTACTGGGACACTTAAAATGGCAGTCTTAAATAATGTTTACTAAATATATATTTTGCCAGTAATTTAGAATTTTTTATTTAAAAAAAAAAAAAACAATTGGACATTTTCTTTTACAAAATGACAGAAAAAGAGAAAAGGCAAAACAAAACTAGTAAATTAATTTGCATAAAATCTTAAGCGTTTAACGTGCATGAACTTTATGTTAAATCAAATAATTCTACAGAATAAAACACTTTTCTAAATAGGCAAATCAATAATAAAAAAATCACAAGAACTTGAGCACTAAAATTATTAAAGTATTGTTAAGAACATACAAGCCTCTACACTTAAATTCACCCCTTACCTTAGCAAAGCTTTTAGCAAGCCTCTACACTTAAATAAAAATAAATAAAAAACTCTAAAAATTGATAATAATAAAAACCTCTAATAAAAGCCTAATTTTGTTCTAACTATGAACTAGTTATTTACAATTGTTTATTTATTTTATGATTGTTTAAATTTTAATAGATTTTGTATGACAATTATTGTTGTTTATAATTTTATTATTAATATCAATCAATTTGTAGGCTTTTTTTTTTTTTTTTTTTGTTATTTATCTTTGGATCTTGCCCTCCTAATAATAGATTTTGTATGACAATTATTGTTGTTTATAATTTTATTATTAATATCAATCAATTTGTAGGCTTTTTTTTTTTTTTTTTTTGTTATTTATCTTTGGATCTTGCCCTCCTACACTGAAATCCTAGCTAGCTCCACCACTACTTTTAATTGAATTTTATCGAAAGGAAGAAGTCATAGAAAAAGAAGCCACGGAACTGTGATTGAAGATAGTCCTTATAGTGAGAAATCTGATCAACTCAATTAAGTAGGTTGCAGTAGCTCTTAAAGCTCTCAAGCAGAGCCCGTTGATGTAGATGAGCCATATGAGAAGGTCATGAATTATGAGGAGATTCTTCCAACTGCTTTTGACCATTTGGGTTATGATGAAAAGGCAGGATGATCTTTTTGGCTAGAAATGCTAAATTGAGAATTTGATTAGAGAGAAATTTTTTTAGCAAAGCTAATGATAACTAGCACTTATAGTTATATTTTATGAAACAATGTTAGTGATCGTCTTTTGGTTTATGTATATTATGAAACATGGATGTTTTTATAAAAACATGGATTGTCATTGTAGTAGTATTATGGATACATGGCTATGTAGTAATCGGAGTAGTATTATATATGCTTGTGTTATATAACAATTTTAATTGTTTTGGATGGTTATGTTATAACTTGTATGATGCTTCATCTTTTAATGAGGATAATGAATGTGACTATATGTGTTTTTAAGGTATAAGTATTTAATTTTTTTTTTTTTAGAATCAAGGTATAAGTATAATCAATATATATATATATATATGCCGAGTAAAAAAATTAAGTTTTTTAAGTTTAAGTTATTTGTTATGTATCGATATTAACAAATTGTTAACCAAAAAATAATTGAAAAAGAAAATTTAAAATTTTATATGTTAAGTCATGCCAGACACAAGAAAATGTTTTTCAAAACATTATCAGAAATGGAACCAAATACTTGAAAGGAAAACATTTTTCCATTTAAAGGTTTTTAGTTGAATTTTATTATATATTGGGGATCACAAATCGACTTCCTACACCGCTCTAAAAATAGGTCTACGGGGTACAATGTCGAATGACATAAAAAATTTAAGCGTGTCTTCCTCATCATCTATTAATTTTGAGGAGAGTGACACAATTCATGGTCCGACACAATGAAACAAACAATCCCTTAATTCTAAGGAAAATATAGGATAATTAGAAATTGGCCATAGACTAAACAAGATAGGAATCATGTCATATGGGATGTCTAACCAGAAAATAAAGGATGAGAAAGTAGATTAAAAAAAATGAGGAAAGGGAAGGGAAAAGATTTTATTAAAGGCTACCAAGTTGTCAAAGTCTCAAAAGCTATAATATATATCGATGCTTTACTTGTTTGGATAGGAAGATCACTCTTTCTTTATGAAATGTGACAAAACAACGTGCCTCTAAAAGGTCAGTTTGACTCATGCTTCCCAAAGAAACCCTTTATCTTTGAACCAAAGCAACTAAAGCTGCTGCCCTTTATTTTTCAGACTCTGTTCACTTCATATAGTCGGTGGATGAGAGTGTTGCGGGGTCCCCATCCTCACTAGTCATTCCCTCCTATCCCTACTTTCTGTATTTTATGATTTATCACACGTAACATCATATTGCTTAGGCCTGCATGTGCCTGCGACCACACATCTCTCTCTCTCTCTCTCTCTCACACACACACACACAAAAAGAAGCTAATACAGAAACTAATGTCAATAGGGATAAGATGTACACGTAATGAATAAGAGAAAAAATTGATATACAACTATTTGTGTCATATTGTAGATGAAATCACCAATGTTATTCTTAAGTTCCCTTCAAATTAATTTCCACGATGAGAAGTAGTTTTCAACTCAATGTTGTATTAATTCATAAATGATTAATTTGCATGGTTACTTGAACTTTTTATTTGTCTTGTTTGGTTCAGTGTTTAAGGTCGGTACAAGTGCAATCCTCATCATTCTTTTTGAGGGCCTTTGCCATTGAAAGATAATAGTGTTGTACGTCATTTTCCATGACGAATGCCACATGATCGTGAAGGTCCCAATTGGATTTACATTATTGAGTAAGAGTACAAATGCAAATTTTTTTCGAAGCACTATTGCTAGTTTGCAATAGTCATAATGCTCAAAAAAAAAAAAAAAAAAAAAAAAAACAAGGTTTTCTAAGTAATTCAATGAATCAAATAGAGCCACATTTATACCATCTTCATCTGGCACAGTTTGGTGATGAAGTTGGGTGAAGATTCATGTCGTGTCATTTTCGTCCATTCCATATGAAGCTTTTCTTTCCTCCATTGCGGTCCTAAGCAAATTAATGGTCCCCTGGCTAGCTAGAGCTAACACATGGGGACAAATTGTCCCATCGAAGGGGATAACTAAACAAACAAATAATGCCTAATCGAGCGACCCATTTGCACATGCTCTATGACTTAACACGTGAGCAGTAGTATATTCGGAATTCAAAATTAACATTATTAATTCATGACAAAAATTATGAAAGCTAAAAGCATTTGATTACTCTTTAGACTTTTATTTTGAGCAGTGTTTCTGTGAGAAGGAACAAGAGATATGACAAGCTATAGCACCAAGACAACTATATGACAAGCTAGCACTGTGCATATGGGACCCTTGCACCATAGCTTCCCACTATGTGCTCCTAACATGGATTTTGCAGTGTTTGATATGGAGAGGAAGTATAAAAATGCTTTTATAAATAGGTATAAGGTATATACCATTTGTGATGCAATTGTGAAACCCAAGCACATTTCAACATTTCTATTATATAGTCTGTACACGTTGAAAAAAATGAAAAAGAGAAGATATAAAAGTACAAAAGACCCTCAAGATACCAAAGTAAATGAAATGAAAAGAATTTTTTTTTTTTTTTTTTTTTTTTTTTGAGAGTGATAAAGCTGTATTGACTTGCACAATCTCAAAACACATGTAACTTTACAGTAACATTGAGCCAAACCCACCAAATTGGATTGGAATGGTATGGTAGAGGTGGAAAAGCAATGTGTCAGTTTCTATACAGCTTCTTTTTATTCCATGGTCTTTCTCTTTGTCAGAGTCCTTATCCAACCCTTCCTCACCTTGACTCCCTCCACCTTGCTGCCCACGTTGGCCTTGTTGGACCTCTTCCATCTGATGACTTGGAATAGATGTCCAATCCGCTTCCGCCACCTAAGCGAGACACGCGGTTTCCCATGCTCTATCACAGTCTTAGTCTCCTTATTGGACTCCTTGCTCAAGCTTTGATCCCATGCTATGTTGTAATTTTCTAGCGAGACCTTGGACAGTGTGTTCTTCTCCCATGAACCCACGCCATTATGTTCAAACTTGATTGATATGAATGAATCTGCCAAAGTTAAATTTGACTGTGAAAATAGGTCCCAAAGAAAACAAGACTGAAAAATAAACAAATGATTTTAGTCTCTCTAAGATTGATGTTGCTCACTTGCTTCTCATTTTAAATTAAGAAGTTTCAAAACTTATAATTAACCTTTGAATTTTCAAATTGCTATCAATTTGGCCCTCCCTCAAATTCTCAGGTTCTATTAACTACTTAACATTAGCTACCCAAAGCAATGCCTTTTGTTTTAAACATAGGGAAAGAATGAATTTTGAAGGACAAAATGAGCATTTCAAAAATTGAGAGACCAAAGTAACAATAATTGGAAAGTTTAAAAGTTAATTGCAATTTTTATAACTTTACAATACCAAAGTTCGAAGAGATAAAGTGTATTTTAGAAACAACAAAAAAATAAATAAATAACAAAACAAAACAAAAATTCGTCTGCTATGTGGTAACCAACAGAAAAAATACACAGTATATTTTTGTACCCAAATGTAATTCCTGCAGAGGCTCGGGAGGTATTTTCTATTCATAATTTTTTTTTTTTTTTTTTTACTCTTTCCTATCAAAAATATTAACTCATATACAGAGGAAGTGACTATAGGAAATGACATAATCACATCAATGAAAGAGCTCATGATCCAAGAGCAAAGCAAATGTAGTTTTATTTTTATTTTTTATTTTACAGCAATAAAACTTCGTAGCCTATTAACAATTTTGTCAGCAACTCCTAGTTTGTGAGGCTAAATGAATAATTTCAACTGTGCTATTTTATAAGTCTCAAAGGTTGTACTTTCAAGAATCAGATATAATAACCCTTCACAAAGTTGTTCACAATCACTACCCCGATTTCCCAACTACTTTACATAATAATATATTACCTGGTTTCAACAGAGCATGAAATCAAATAGAGAGAGAGAGAGAGAGAGAGAGTTCCTACTAATACCAGGTTTGCCACTCCTAGTTTGACCATAATTTTGTCATTATACAACAAAATAATTTAAGGTATACAGACACACAGAAACTAGGTGTTTAGGCTATAAAATTTCATTATATTGATGGATATTTGCGACCACATGAATAAAGGGAAATTTTGACAATAATACTAGTAAGAAAAGCAATGATGATAGCAGTAGTAGTAATAGTAAGCAATACCTTCTTGGCTGGTTGAGGCATCATGATCAGGGTTATCAGATTTCCAATGCCTGAATTCGAGACGACTGAGAAAAGAGCCAAGAGCAAAGATCTTCGGAAGATTGATGGGTGGCTTCTTGTACATGGAACTTTGGGCTCTACGGGTGCTTCTAGATGAGGAATGGTGGCCTTGTTTTGAGGCCAAGACTAGAAGCCTCTCATTCAAGCATAAGGGGCAGACCCCTATAGCAACTTCATTGGGATGGAAATAGCAGAATGAGTTTTCCTCTCTGTGCCCATTATTCATCTTATGATTGAGGAGTGAGTGAAGAAGAATGAAGAAAGCAAAGTGAGAAAAAAAAAAAAAAAAAAAGAAAAAAAAAAAGGGGAAATGAAGAAGAATGAAGAAAGCAAAGTGAGAAAAAAAAAAAAAAAAAAAAGAAAAAAAAAAAGGTGAATTTAAAGGAGGGATGGGAATAAGAAGTGAGAATTTTATATGGTTGAGAGTGGGTAGGTCATTTATAGTATGGGAAAATGTAGATCATAAGCATGGCCCACCAACATATCAATCTTAACACAAAGTAATGGGTAGAAATAGACATTGAGATGGTACTACTTTAGCCCTCAAGTCATTTTCTAACGCGGAAAATCATATTACAGATTCTCTAATACACTTCGTACGCACTATATTTTGAAATCATGTTTTAAATAATGTCTGTTTGATAATGTTATTCTAGCAATGTTGTTTAAGTTTTGTGGAAATATACGTGGATGAAAAAGTGTTGTAGAAATACATGTTGTGTTGTGCAAATACATAAAAAAGTGTTGTGAAAATACATGTTGTGTTGTGAAAATACGTGTGGATGAAAAAGTATTTGATTGTGTTGTTTAAATAACAGTTTTCGTTGTTTAAACAACACAACCAAACACCTTTCACATATGTAGCCCTTGTATAAAATAAGTGTAAAATAAAAACTATGTGATTATCATTATTCTTTCTAAAATTAAAAATTATACTTTTTGATTTATTATTTCACCTCACAATAAGGGAAACAAAGATAAACTGCCTGATGCACTTGTTGAAGCCTCGGTTATGGAAATAAGGATGAAAGGCCCCCAATTCCAAGGGACAGAAAACAAGGATGATTGGTGGGTAACCAGGGATATACTATAAGGATATCAATGAATTTAAGGAATGGGCTTCGCTTGCCCAATGAAAGTAAATGTAAGAAAAATAGAGTATTGGTTGGTAAACATCGTTACATAAAAGCTTTAAACCCGTTCCTCAAGAAGTCAAATGTCTTTAAGAAATTATGAATTTATCAAGCACGCAACAGAAGAATGATTCAACCACAGCCTCATTCCACATGCTTCACAAGCTCCACTATCTTCTTGGATTTGGAAACTTACCGATCCGTGGGAACTGCCAAGAATAAAAAGCCTACTAATAATGTCACATACCAAGTCCCGAGGCATTTACCTGATGGTACCCTATAACAATATAGAGCATGAACTAGAGATAGAGAGGAGGTTAGGGAATTTAGAGAATGAAAATTATGTTTTTACATTTATTGTTCATGTACACTTTACATTGTAGAAAAAATATGTGTACAAAATCGAACACTTTACATGAAAAATTAATGTGTAAACATATCATTGTCTTTTAGGGAATATTAATTCAAATTTGATGTAAGTTTATAGGCATGAATTAATCTTTTTCTTGAATAAGGTATTTGTAAGTTTTGCCTTTCCACTCTCTCCTTTTCCATTCTCTGTGTCTTCTATCTATTTTATATAAAAAAATAAAAATAAAAATAAAAAGTTTTATAAAGGGTTCCAAAAAAAGCACCTACAGGATACAACTAAGCATCAAACCTGGAGAATCCTATAAATTTCTCTCAAATGTTACCAAAATTATCAAAATCAATATATGCTCTAAAAATCATTAAACCAAAACTCTATAAATAATTGAATTTGGATTTCTATTATAAGTAATGAGTTGACTTTGAACAAACACTAAGAAATGTCACTTTTAAGCCCTTTAAAACGTAGTCTTAGCTATCCGTTAGAGATTGAAAAAGTCTCATTTCCCTTATTTTTTTGCAAAATTTTACCCAAAATATATATATATATATATATATTGTGTAGTAATTTTGCTCATGCAAATTTGACCTCACTCAATCAGTCCTTAGGCACCCTTTAAGCGATCCTTCGCTTAAGGTCATTTCTATAAGCTCACACTCACTTGTGCTAGCCTACATCCCATTTGATCTCACTTAGGGGTGTCCACTCAGACCCAAACTTAACCTAACCAACCAAACCCGACCAAAACAAACCCACCCGCAACCGACCTAAGAGCTTTGGCGGTCGACTGTGGGTTACAGCCATAAACCGACTCGAGTGGGTCAATTGGCAGGTTCTGTCCTCTAAAACATGCCTCAACCAACCCGACCATGAAACTTACCAAAATTCGACAATTCAAGCTTTTTCGACGAGTTTTTGGTCAAAATACTTTAGATCCAACAAGATTTATGCCGGATTTGGGAGATCTCAACGAATCTAGTGAGATCTTAGCTAGATATGGTGGAAATCTCACTAGATCTGATGAGATCCCCCCGGATCTAGAAAAATTTCGTCTGAAATAAATTATTTTGGCTAGATTTTTCCACTGTGGATAGTTTCGACCGAACCGAATGCTTTCCGGAGTGAATCCAACCGCCCTAATCCGGTTCCCTCGCCGATCAGCAGCGCGTCTGAACTTCCTCACCGGATTTCATCAGGTCAGTCGCAAGTTAGGCAGAAACCTGATCCGGACTGATCCATAGACACCCCTAGTTTCACTCAAACGATCATTCATAAATTACAACATGCATGTATATTCACAAATATGCAATATAGATTAGGTGGCTGATTACGCATATGGTCACTATCTGTCTTGGCATCAATTATGTCTAGATTAGTGTGCCTTAATACCTCCATTTTGTTATACATAAGAAAGATCTCGACATCAATTATGTCTACATTAGTGTGCCTTAATACCTCCATTTTGTTATATATAAGAAAGTTTTATCCTAGGCTCCTTGTCTTAGACTAGACTATTTCTTTCTATGCCCGTAAGACACCTTAGAAATTTGATAGACCAATAGCTCCTTTAGTAAGTCTTAGAGTTAGAATTTTACTGGTGGGCTATCACATAGGTTGCCATGTGATTTTTGTTTCTTTGTGGGCACAAACTACGTAATTGGTTCCCTAGGAGGGGAAGAGGGGGTGGGCAAAAACGTTGATATTTATGGAGCGAAAGCAATTGGTGATGGAGCCATTGTATGTACATTGGTGCTCACGCGTATAGTCGATTTAGCTAGTTTTAAATGTGAATGTGATTTTAACTATTTAGTCAAGACAAGAGCAGAGCACCTCATAGCATGCATTGCATACAAATGTTGATGGGATTGTGGGTTAGGTCAATTGGTCAATATTTTCGACTCCCACTTGATTCTAAGGCGCAAAATGTAAGGCTATTGTTGTAGGGTAAAAAAGTAGCTCAAATGACAAAGTGGCTGTTCAGAAATAGGCAGAGTGCTTTTAGACATGAATCTTGTAATTTGTAAAAGGTGGGGACTTTTATTATAATAATAAAAAATGAGATGTTACAACATTTTTCATGATATTTTCCTAGTAAATTTTAAGTGAGAGGATATTATGGATAGGCAAAAAAAAAAAAAAAAAAGTTGTGAATTTAAATTAAAACCAATAACAACTTACCACTTAAGATTTATTGTGAAAGTATTATAAAAATATTGTAGACCGTAGCGCTTCTCTTTTTTTAAATTATACTGTATTTATATAACATTTGGTTTTGGTTTTCCTTACTATTCTCCTAAAAGCTAGTTGCCATATGTATTCCCAAGGAAAATAATTTCTAGTGCGATGATTGGAACTTACGCCTTGATGTTACAAATTCCCCTAATGATTTAAGAATCTAGTCAAATAAGTGAATAACGAATTTGGTAGTTCAAAAGTCGAGTCAACTATTGACGGTGTGTTTTTGATGAGTAACTATTGAAGGGGTAGTTCTTATCAGTGAACAGATTTTTATGTAATAAGATAGTAATTATAGAATCTAATAGGTAAAATCCTTTTAAAATATATAATAGTATGTAACACCGTAGTTTTTTTTCAGGGAACAAGGACCGGAAACAGAACGACAATGATTTAGGATTTTCTTTTTCTTTTCTTTTTTAAGAGAATGGAAATCTTTTACCGCTGAGGTATTTATGATTCCTTTTTGTAATTATTATTTAACTTTCATGAGTAATTAGAATGATTTTGTTATTAATTTTTATAGTATTTTTATAGATAATTTTTATTTTTTTCTAACATTTTTTATGTTGCTATTAACCCTTTTTTTTTAGAGAATTTGCGTTCGCTTCTAATGATAACGTTTTTCATCAGACCAAGACACCAATCAGTTTTTGGTATAGATGAGAAATGAACCCTAGATCTCTTATACAATCATTAGAGACTTTACCAATTGAGTTAACTGAAATACTACTAATGATAGACATCTTTTTGTTGTGTTGTTTCTTAGCTAGTAAATGTTAGTGACATGTATTCAGCACCCAAAAAAAAATGCAAAACAAAATAAAATTAAAAAGCAAACAAACAAACAACAACAACAATGCATAGTGACAAGTAGAAACTAGTGTGGCGTTTGGTACATGGTAATGTTATAGGATTCCTGGGAATGTTTAAAGATTCCCATGTTTGGTTGCAAATAATGCTAGGGAATCAGATGCCAGGAGAATCCTTAAACCCCTCTAAGTAGGAATGTGGATTCCCTTTAAAACAGGTGGGAATCTAGATTCCCAAGCTTAAAGGAAATTGTATTTTTTATAAATTGACAATTTTAACCCTTTTTTTTAAATGACTTGGTAGTTCACATTCAAATCTAAGGATAGAATGGGAAAAATAAATAATTTATTTAAGATTCTTAGGAATAAACCAAACATAGGAATAGCTACATTCTTAGGAATGTGATTCCTAGGAATCACATTCCTAGGAATCTGGATGCCAAGAGTAATGTGGATTCCCCCGTACCAAACGCCACCTAGGGGTCTCTGCTGGTTGGGTTCAGTCAAATTGCCCAACAAACCACCACCCAACCCAACTGTATTAGGTATTAGAATTTAAGACCCATTGTTGACTGGTAGATGTAAGTCGCAGACCAAAAGAGCTTCAAATTTAAACTATCGGATTAGTCAAAGTCACCAAATCTAGGAGAGAACTCCTCCAGCCAACGGAGATCTCACCAGATCTCACTGAAATCTCACCAGATCTCATTGAAATCTCAGCAAATCTAGTGAGATCTTCACCTAATTTACCACTTTCATCACTATAAAGAGTTGTGAAACATCGAAGATGGACAAATGACAACAATATATAGTCAGTCGATTGGAGTCAAATATTTGGCAAAGGAGAACCTCCACTTGACCCAATGTTGATTGATCTGCACAAATTGAGCATTTCTTGATTTGATTGACTTTTGATCAAAAAAGTTTTTTGAGTCTAGGTCAATCTTGGACAACCCTCGTATAAACAACTAAAAAGAATGAGAAAATACCTATGATATGATCCCATAACTAAAGGGTCCTTTCAGAATTTATTATTTTAACATGCAATCTTTTTTCACTTGGGAGTGGACCCCACAAGTGTAGAATTCATCGTCATGTGAGAGAATGTTACATGCAACATTTAACACATCTAGACCATTCGAACATAGTTATTAGTGTTGTATGACACATATTGTATCGTGTGGAAAAAAATATTATGTCGTAGGTACGTATTGTTTATGCTCATGATTCGTACAATACATAGGTACTTATTGTATGAATTATATGTATCCCATAATATACAAACATGCGAGTTTAAATTGTGTATTTTTGTTCAAATTTGTCCTTTGAGTTAAATCCAACAATTTGTTAAACTTATTTTTAACACAATTTTATTGGGCTAGCTACTTGATTAGGCCAAATAAGATAACATCCATGAGTTTTTTTTCTTCTATCTCTCTTATAAATTTTGATCACACTTTACACTTCACTTTCACATTTACAAATTTCTTTTCAATACTTTGAATAAATTTTAAATGACAAAATAATGATTTTTATACATAAATCTAAGGAATTAGAATGCCAAAAAGAAATATAAAGAAAAAAAAATTATTAAAATTAAAGATTGTAAATATTGGAGATGATGAAGAAGATGTCAATAAAAACTTAAATTGCATGATGATAAAAATCATGATAACAATGACTTTCACCATGAAGATGAAGTAGATTAAGCAAGATGTAGAATATGATGAGAAAGAATAAAGGTGAAAATACACTTTGATCCCAATATTTTGGGTTTATTCTCATTTTACTTTGTAAATTGATTTCGCGCCTACCTCAGTCCCTGAAAACAGAAAATCGTTTTCATTTTGGTCCTACCATCAACCCAATAGCAGAAAAATCGTACATGGTAAACGGACTATTGGCACAATAAATACTGATTTAGCTAATAAAATAATAATAATAATGTAGACATTCAATTTTGCACCCATGATTTAATCCAGGAGAATGACTTGAATAACCATCCATGTACCCCAAAAATCATAATTGCATCACATGCATCAATTTTTTCTTACATTACATACATCATTTCTAACGGTCGCAATGGTGTTTTCGGTTTTCAAATCAAACCATCGGATCGAAAGATATCGCATGATCAAGTTTGCACGGCTAACATGCATTGTGTTTAGATAGAGTCGACCACACACGATTAATTTAAATTAATTCTGATTGGTTAAACCATTAAAATTAATTAAATAATTTTGTGATTGGTTGATAATTAGTGTTTAAAATAGAGATGCATGCGTAGGAATAAAAGGGATAATTGAATAACAATTAAATTGTGGATAATCTGAACTTTATCAGAATTTATTTTAGGGTATTTATCCACAAGATAATTATTCTCAAAAAGCCTGAATTATCTAGAAAAGAGATTAAAAAAAAAAATCATGGACGGAGGATGAAAACACGTCTAGGTACAAGGATTGGCCAAAAAACCCTAGAAGAGGAGTCCAAATGGCACCCAAACGCGAAAGAACGTTCGGAGTCCAAGAGCCAATTTGGTACTTTTGGAGTGCCAAACAGCACTCTAAAAGGGCCGAATTTCCATGTATTGGGTTTTGGCCCAGCGGCCTTCGAGTGACGATAAGGCACACTCTTTTTGATCTTTTCGTAAAAGGATGTGTCTGGATTCACATCCTAATCGTCCATGCCTATTTTTTAGAGTCCTCTGACCTCAATAAATAAAGACTTCTGACCTCAATAAATAAAGACTTCTGACCTCAATAAATAAAGACTGAACCTCATAATTCAACACCTTTTTTTACGCTCTGAGAGGCATACGTTTTAAGCTCTTAAATTGCCCATATTTTCTAATCCCCTCTCTGAGTTTTGCTGTTTAAATTAAGGATTTTATGTTTCAAAGATAATTAAACAAATTTCTTTGAATCCTAAAACATCCTCTCAAGAACAAAGGATGCTCATGCAAGAGGTTGTTTTCATCACCCTTTCTTTTTTTTCTTATGCTTCTTGTTTATGATGATTAATGTTTTTTTTTTTTTTTTTTTTTTTTTTTTTATCTATGAATTATTGATCATTGTTTGTTTAGAGCATGATTGTTTGTATGCAATTGTTACAATCTCTTTCTTGAATGTCAATAATTTGCATGTAATTAACTTTTTGTCTTCAAAATAAAACAGATCTGCATCTTCCTTAGATACAGATTTGAATTTTTCTTCAAAATAAAATAGATTTGCATCTTCCTTAGATGTAAATCTGAATTTTCTTCACAATAAAACATATTTGCATCTTCCTTAGATGCAAATCTGAATTTTTCTTCAAAATAAAACAGATCCACGTCTTCCTTAGATGTAGATCTGAATTTTCCTTATAAATAAAACAGATTTGCATCTTCCTTAGATGTAGATCTGAATTTTTCTTCAAAATAAAACGGATCTGCATATTCCTTAGATGTAGATCTGATTTTTTTTTTTTTAATCAAAACTAATTCGTATCTTCCTTAGATGCAGATTTTTTTTTTTTTTTAATGCATGCAGATTTTTTGAAATTATTTATTAAAAAAAAAAAATGAAGAAGAAGAAGAAGAAGATAAAACATGATTGTGTTTGTGTTTGTTTTATTTAATTCATGTTGCATGAATTTAAATTATGAGTGAAACTCTCTTCTTAAAAAAAAAAATCTTTTTTATTTTTTAAAAATATATAAAAAAACAAATTTGATTTTTCTATTGTCAAAAACCCTTTTTTATTTTATCATAAAACAGATATGATTTTTATGTTATCAAAAACCATTTTTTTAGTTCTTAAAAACAAATCTAATACTTTTTCAAATCAAAAGACTTTGTTTTATGTAATAAACACAAATCTGAATTTTTATCTCAAAAAACCACTTCTTTCTACATACTACTAAACAGATTTGGTATTTTGACAAATCAAAATCAATTTTTTTTTACCTACCAAAACAAATCTGATTCTTTTCAAAAGAAGAGATTTCATTCATAAATAAATTTGGGTGATTTAATTTTTCTTTTCACATGTTTAACATATCGTTCATAACTTGCATAAAAAGATACATTGGTCACAACAGTCTAGAAGACCAAACTCTGTCTAGGCGGAATGGTGCCTAACACCTTCTCATTCCATAACCTAGCCTCCGAATTTAGGTCTTTGGATAAGTAAATCTAAGCCTTGTCTTTATTTTTATTTTGGGTAGATTGTAATTCGGACAAAAAGCCATGTATTTTTGGTAGATTGTAACTAGGACCCCAAAGCTATCTAATTTTTAGTTTTTCAAGATATGTAATTTATATTCAATCAATAAGATGAAATGATTCAGCTATGTAAAGTTTTATTTATTTTTTCTTATTTTTTTGTATAAAAAAATAAATGGCGACTCTATACCACTTACCTAGAAAGAGAGGTGCCCTAAAAAGCACTCCAAAAATCTCTCTTTTTTGAGAGGCAATTTCCTGATCTCTCACAAATAATAATAAATTTTATTTTTCCAATATTTTTCTTTTTTCCTTTAAAATAAACCCAAAAAGAAAAAAAAAAATTATCTCAAAACAGTGAAAATAAATTAAAAAATATTCACATAATTTGGTAGCCCACAAGAAATTTCCTCTCAATTTTTTTAAGGAAATTGAAGTTTCCAGTAGCCACATAAAAGAAAAGGTGATTATTTGTTTTAACTTATTCAAGTATTTGAAGCCACGTAAACTTGAAGCTTCCCAGTAGCCACATAAAAATTTGAACATAAAAAAGAAAATGGGTAAAATGCAAAACTAACCCTCGAAGTTTCATTAGATTTTATTTCAGTCCTCTAACTTTGCTTTTGTTCATTTCAATCCTCTACCTTTCAAGTTTATTCAATTAAGACTTTTCTACCAACTTTTGTTATATGTTGTGGCTAATGTTTCAATTTTATAAATTTTTCTTCAAAATTTTTAAATTAAAAAAATTCAATTAATGATTGAAAAATATTTTTTAGATTTTTTTTTCCTAAAAATTTTAACAAAAGTTAACAGAAAGACCTTAATTGAATAAATCTGAAACTTAGACGACAGAAATAAACGAAAGTAAAGTTAGAAGACTAAAATGAAATATGAAGAAAGTTAGAGGGTCAAGAGGTCCAATGTAAAGGAATTCCCAGCACTAATTGAAAGAAGAGATGGGGAGCATGGTCTCTCGACCTAAACCATTCTCTCTCTCTCCTCGATATGCACGAGGTGGAGCTTCCTCTCTCTTTCTCCCATGGAGTTTGGTCTTATGAAGATCTAATGTTTTAGTTTCTTGATTTGGGAACTTGGTGCTAGTGGATGGGTTGATCGGCGGTGGGTTTGATGGGTTGATCGACAGTGGGTTTGATATGAGAACTCAATGGTGCTGGGTGAGGTTGACATTGGTGATGGGTATGATTTCCGTTTAATCGTTTTGATATGGTTTTGGTTTCATATGGATTTGATTGGTTTGATTTGGTTTTGGTCTCATATGGGTTTGATGGTTTGATCGATTTTGATTTTTTTTCTTTTTCTTTTTTCATATGGGTTTGATCGGTTTAATTTTAGATTGGTGGCTTCTGTTTTGATTTTGGTTTCACTGTTTTGATATTCTGTTTTGATGGGCTTGCTGGGTTTCAAGAACATGAATAGTCATGTTCTGGGAAGAACATGATGAACACAAAGAACATCTTCTTCCAAAATAATAACAAAAAGAAAAGAAAAGGAAATTAAATTAATTACTTTTTTTTTTTTTTAGTCATAAGTTTAGATTTTATTTCATTTTTTTCTGGCACAGTTTTTTAAAATTAAAATATGACTTGGCATTTTTTAAAAGAGAGAAAAATGCTAACAAAAATTTTTAAATATTATTTTATTAGCCACGTCAGCATCTAACATGCCACATATACACTTTGTCTGTCACATAGGACTTTTCTATTAGTGGGTTGATAGTAGGGACCAAAATAGAAACGATTTTCTGTTTTTAGGGACAGAGGTAGGCGCAAAATCAATTTAGGAACTAAAATGAGAATAAGCCCAAAATGTAGGGACTAAAAGTGTATTTTTGCTAAGAATGTATTATGTATTATCTATTTTGAGTTTGACCGATTTGAATTTGGATGTTATAAATTTATTTTAATTTCATTTATTTAGTTAGCTTTATCTATACTATTATTTAAGAGGCTTCCCCTATTTGGACCGGATTTTTTTTTGTTCCAAAATACCCCTATACCCCTAGGTTTAAGTAGAGACAAAACTAAAGGATAGTCTGGTAAAAATACATTTCTAACTTGCACTAAAACATTACCTATAAAATAGGAACACTCTTCCACTCATCCACTTCTTCAAAGTAACTATACATTTATTTTTTATTTTTTATTTTTTTATACAAGATAGAATTTCTACTCTAGCCTAATCTAAGTGTATATATGTATGAAACTCCCTCCTGGAAACTTGAACTCTGGTCCTTGCCTTTCACACCCCACAAACACTTATACTTGTGAAGTGACCACCGCACCAAAAGTGCACGGTGATAATAGAAAAATAAGTTAAACAACCCACGTTGTTGCTGTTTTTTTCCTTAAAAAAAAAACACCCCATGTGTTTATCCAAAAAAAATTGAGGAGATCAAAACACACACATAGCTAGATTCAAAACCAAGAAAATTCTCTCTGAAGACTGAAATATCTGCCGGTAAGATGAAAAAAATAAATTATCAAACGATTTATATACATGGTATTGACAAAGAAGGTTTCAGTCATCCGCAGTATAAATGTTGCATTGTTCCCATTAATTTTGAAAATATGATTCAGCTTGAAACTTTTAAAGGATAATCCTTATAAGCAGTTGAGTGAAGCAATGTCTATTGTGGGGAAAACTTTTTGGTTCATGTTTTTCTCATAAACGGGAAGCTATAATTATTCGCATGAATGTGGACCCCACGAGCTTGGACTCAATCCATGTGAGATAGATGCTATATATCCGACTACGTACACCAAATACTACCTCCATGAATGATCTACTGGAGTACCGGGGTGACATAGTGTGTTTCTTGAAAACGAGAACATGAAGAGGGGAGGCCAGGACCAGGGGAGGGGAAGGTGAGTCTAAATAAAGTTATAAATGAGATTAAAGCAGAATAATTCCTTAAAAAATATTGAGGTGAAAAGCGCCCGAAACCAAACATGTATTGGGCACTGTTGGGGTTGGCAAGCAGTAGTAATTCACGCTCTTCCATTAGAAGAATGAGTATAAGAGAGGCCTTGTTGTGGCATATCCAGTCCCATGACATTGTAGGGGTCAGGTGCAAGCCAAATGATGATAAGAATTTGTTGGCTTCTTGAATTGAGCAGGTACTAAATCATTTGGCAGTCCTTTCCTTTGTATTGGTGATATTAGGGTAAAGGAAGGACAAGAATCAACAAGTCTGTAGTCCACAAATTTTCAAAAAATATTTCACAATTTTGGAGGTTTAAATTTAGAAATGGTGGGTGATAAAATGATGTTAAAAATGTCAATATGAGAACCAATAAAAACATGCAAACTCAACTGCTGTTAAAAAGTGTTGTCTCAAAGAGAATTAGGTGCCCATGTTGTCTAGGACGCAGAAGGTTCAACTCAAATCCTCCTGACAAATCAATGGCAGGTAGAAGGTTCAACTCAATGGACCAAAATTTTGCACCTGTGTGGGCATACACAATTTTCGCATTTGGCTTTAGGAGAACAACATCACATTCGAAGACAGTCTCTTTGTCTAAATATGAACACCAAGACTGAATTTTGCCCCTGTATAGGCAAGTGCTGCCTTTGAGCCTGGGTCTAAAGGGTGCTTCCATGCTCAACCAATAGATAGATCAGGCGTCCTCTTGTTTGAAAGGTAATAATAAGACCAAGATTCGTCCTTGTATGGATGTATGCAACTTCTTGCTTGTCTCCCCGCTCACTTTAAGGTCACAGGAGGTAAGATAGTACCAATAGATAAGGGGAAGGAGTGCACTCGAGGCTTGTATGAAGCTAGACCTTCATTTACCCTTTATGCCTCATTGTACCTCAATCCTTTGCAAGCTATGTTTTAATCTCAATCATATCCCCACAATGCTCTTTGATAAGCATGGATGAATTGGGATCGTCACTCAGCTTGTTAAGGTCTAGACTGAGTGGTACAAATTGGGCTCCCTCCAGATTTTTCCTGCACAATATGGTTTTGTATTAGTGGAGAAAAACTAGGCCTAAAGTGTGGCATAATGAAAAATGCAAGTGAAATGATAAAATAGTTAGGTTGAGAGTGATATATCCTTCGATTTTGGCTTCTGTTTATCTGCCTTAACTACTAACAGTGGTTTTTGCTCTGATTAGCTTAACTGAACGTTAAGACATGATGAGACACAATGTCCTGTTAGTATTGGTGGACAATCAAATAAGGTATTCCTCTCAGCTAGTATCATCAATTCTTGTTCTATTGTGTTATCGCTAAAATTGGTCTTAGACCTTTAAGCTTTCTTTGCCATTCAAACCTCTGCTTCTTGATTATTGACGCGTTTGATGGACTAATTCCCCTTCCAAAAAAGGTCCTGAGAGCCAAGGTTTGCCCCCAGTGCTCAAGTGGTATATCTGTAGTTCGAAACTTATCAGGGCTTAAGATTACATACCAAAAGTGAAATTGTTCAAATTTAAATACAATGACACAAAATAACCTGTAAAGGAAAGCGATTAGAAAGAGGTAAAGTGGAGCAATGTCTTGTCTTAAAGCTTCCTATGCTGCATTGGTGATCTCTGAATTCACCTAGTTTTGACTGTTCAATTGAGAAGGTTCCCTGATGGACCAGTAAGTCTTGATTTTGCTTTGCCGGTGAGGGTGGTGTGATGTCCAGCTTTCCAATTTTGCAAAAGACCATCACATAGCTCCAACCAACCATCCTTGATACTAGGTCCCAAACTAGTTGTTTGAAACATTGACAAAATCCTCTAATAATTTAAGCAGAAAGAGGGGGGGGGGGGGGGGGGGGGGNCTAATATATATAAAAAAAAAAAAAAAAAAAAAAAAACTATTAGTTATCCAAAAAAACTAAATAGATATATACTTTTTTTTTATAAGTAGATACATCTTTAACTCCCACTAAAACGTTACCTACAAAACAAGACCATTCTCCTGATGGTTTTCAAATTGCTCATTTTTTTTTTTTTTTTTGTAAAAGATAATAATTTGCATCCATTATAATTTGAAATTACTACATTTTCAATCACAAAAATACTTACAGGTGTGATGAGTGGTCTGCGTTTTTGATGAAATAATTTACTCATCACACCCTTAGGTTTTTTGTGATTGAAAAATGAAGTAATCCCAAATTATAATAAATTCAAATTATTAACTTTTACACACACACACACACACACACACACAAAAGCCTTGGAGCATGTGTATTATTACATGAGTGATGATTTAATTAGTCATTAGTTACCATTAGGGGTGGTTGGTCTAGTGGTCATGGGCTCACTCCTAAGAGTTTGGGACCTCAAGTCCCAGGTTCGAATCCCGCAATGAGAAGTACCTAGGAAATAACTACATTCTCTTGGTCCATGCTCACTAGCGTCCTTGTCTGGATCCTCTACTCCACAGGCCTTGCTCCTACAAGCCCAAGCCAAGCAGGTAGAATGTCACTATGGTCACGCCTAAATAGAAGACACCAACTCAAGTAGCCCCCTTTACCCTTTTTTTCTCAACCCCCAAAAAAAAAAAAAAAAAAAAAAGTTATTACTCAAATATATTCATATATATAAAGTATAAAACGTACATTTTGTATATTTATATCTATAATTTTTTTAAATTAGTCTTATAAAGTGTTTGTCGTATCATATTATATAGGATACATTATACACAAAAATAAAAAATCAACTCAAAATACAATTCATATTTTAACAAATGAAAATTTTTATTTTGTATTACAGGAATATACAACAACCCACTCACATGAGTAGACTCCATAAGTTTGGAACTTACCAAGTGAGATGTTATCTAGTGATACAAAATATCACATCATAAATGAGACCATCCACGTTTGACTTTTGGAGCAGCTTCCCAAGGGTCCTCCAGGCCCTAGCAAAATTTTCCTTTAAATAATAATAATAATAATAATAATAGTTTCAAACTTGTGCTCCCCACAAGGTTGTGACTAGTGCATGCATTCACTCTCTCATGGTCATGGACACATATTTTGTAGAAAGAGATAGGTTAATACAATCATACAAATAAATGGAAAAGGGAGAAAGAAATGTAATTGGTGTCTGCGAACCTTTTTTTGGTTTTGGTCTTGTCTGTGAAACATGTTTTTTTTTTTTTTTGGAAATGTATAAGGAAGTGGTCTTGTCCATGAAACATCTTATTAGAAGCCTTAAAAGTGTGGTAACAAACAAACGACATCACATGGGGAAAAGGCAAGGTGCTAGTCCAATTGGATTGGCTTCAAGTCAGGTTCACATCATGGACAAAAGTTAGAGATGTGGCTCTACTTCTTGCCACCTAATTGTGTAGTCTCTCCAAATCAACTTCTTTCTCCCTAACATCCCCACACTTTTAGTCTTCCCTATACCTTAATCTTAGTTTCTTAAAGAGGGGGGGGGGGGGTTGGTGGGGGAGAGTGGGGCAATTAGAAAATGACCAAGTTGTTATCCAAACTAGTGTGGTAAAATCTCCTCCAAGAAGCAATTCACAAGGCCATCTACATGTATTTTTTCTTTTCTTTTCTTTTTTTTTATAATTGACCATCTACATGTATTATTTAAAAAATTAAATGATTCGTTAAAAAGGTTATGTAACTAAAAGCACACATGGATGGTCTTTTCAATCTTCACGTAGGAAGTTGAAGGAATTTTCCTCCAAACAGGCTTGGAGGTAAATGGTGTCCATTAGAAAATGGACACCTCAAGACTTGCATGCCAAAGGAGGTGTATGATTATATGCAAGAAAATGATGGTCAAGAAGATGTGTTTTATATACATGAAATCCTCAATGAACATTGACCGTGGAAGTAGTAGGAGTAAAAATTTTAATGACGTAGTAACTATCCGTGATACAGAGAATTGTAAGAGAACAAGATTTCGCGTGCCAATGCTAATGAATGGTTCTCATAAATTTAGCTGCGTATCGCACGGGACATGGGCTGATAGAGTACAAATAATAAAGGAACTTTAATTTTCATTTAACTAACAAATTGGCTTTTCACATTCTTCAGTCAGTTTTACAAAAATCTTAATCAATGTATCTCTCCTTTTAAAACAAAAACCAAAAAAAAAAAGTTTCATTGTAATTATCCGTTTACTTTGTATGGCATGATGTATGTTTAGAACCCATGATGTTCTGGGATTGATCACATTGTTACACGTATCTCAAATTCATAAACCATGAGAACCTTTTGTTGAATTGTTTATACTGCAAGGTAAAAGATTATTAGACTGACTTGTATTTTTCACTCTTTAACTTCTTCTCTTTTTCTTTTTCTTTTTGGATTACATGGATAGTAAGTAGTGTTTTCTGGGTTTAGCAAAAAGTTGTGTTTTCTGGAGTCTGGATACTAAACTACAATGCGTCAGGAAATCTAAAGACAATCAGGAAAATAATGCAGTAGGTCAAACAATTTTTAGAGATTATACCACGGGGAAGTCTTAAGTTTTTGTGAATTTTGGGGATAATTTTGCATTTTAATTTGTTGAAAACTTTTATTTTATTTTATTTTATTTTGTAGCTGGATTTCAGATGAACTTGCCTATATTCTTTCGTGTCAGCTATCTTGGGATTTTCGGATTAAGCAATTTATTCATTATTTTTCTTTTTCCAACTCTGTGAATCATATTGGGATACTCAAGTTTCCTTTTCTAGCACTTTAAATCTTGTTACTATCTTTATCTTATTCTATAATTATGACACGAACTTACAGCTCTGCAAACTTGTATGCACTGGAAGCATAAATGACATACTTAATTGGAATATATAATGTAGGTTTCACAAAATTGATGATCACTGATCAAGTAAAGGAATAGAAAAAATTTAGCTGAGAAAGAAATCCAAATGGCCCAATACAAGTATGTTATTTTTCTGTTGGTCCTCTCACGACCAAACATTGGTTTGTCATGGTCTTGGTTTCCATCACATGCCGAGAAACAATCTAGTGATGACCCTCCAAAGATTCTAGGAATTTCTGGTGATGTTGTGGCTGAGTTCTCTATGGATGCTCTCAATGATGAGAAAGGAATTGAAAGGGTCAACAATGCTAGAACAAAACTAACTGGCTTAAAATCCTGTTGGTATGATGCATATCAAGGACTTTTTGCCAAGTGCTCTGACATCACTGCTGATGACAATGAAAGGCGGAAGAGATTTGCTTGGGATCTTAGCAATTGCTTTCAGAAAGACTCTGGAAGATCTCCTTTTCCTTCATGCCACATTAGCTCTCCAATGAAGGCATGCCTCGAAAAACTAGATAACAATGCCATTCATACTTACCGTCAATTTTTCCTCGAAACCAATTCTATTTGCCATCAGTTACAGTTAAGTATATTATTTTTTCTTATTTAATTAGCTTCCCATTTTCTTAAATCATCTCAATACAATTTTGGATGAGCCTTGGCATGTGTTGGGAGGGTGAAGTTTTTCTAAGAAGGGACTTGTTGCTATGTAGATAGAAAAAACCAAAAAACGTTATGGGAAATACAAAATCTGATTTGAATTTTGATTTTGTTTTTGTTTTATCTACAGGTCTAATTATTTCAGGCTTCAAACAGAGAAATTGGTAAATCAATTAGTAAAATCGGCTAACTATGCTGAAGAAAAATTAGAAGCCATTGAAGAGAAATCGGAGAATCTGTTGCAGGGCTCAAAAGATATCCATGACTCTTTAAGTAAAATCGATCAACAAACTCAACAAGTGGCTCAAACTTCTAAGAATGTCAGCAATCAGATCAATGGAGTATTGAAGCAGTCAGAATTAGTTTTTGAGCAATCTGAGAAGATTGCAGCTTCTCAATTGGAATTGCAGAAAGGGCAAGAAAAGATGAAGGCAAAGTTGGAAGAAGGGATGACAATGATTCATGAGTATCACAATAAACTTGGTATGGAAATACACAATCTACAAAATGAGACTGGTGAAATAGAGAAGAAGATAAGCAAAGTGGGAGATGCAATGTATTCGAAGATGAGTAATCTGCAAAGCAAAGCTGATGATATTGGGAATATAGCTGGAATCTCCTTAGATAAGCAAAAACAACTTCAAGAGGGGCAATTTGAAGCACTTCAAGGGCTTCAGCTGCTGTCCAAATTTCAGTCCCAAGCACTAGAAGAGAGCAGGTAGTATGGGCAGTAGAGCCATGTAGATAAATTTATATTTAGTATGGGCAGTAGCGCCATGTAGATAAATTTATATTTCATATGTGTAATTTATCTAATGAGTCATTTGATATGAAATCTGCAGGGGTATCTTGCAAGAGTTAGCTAAATTTGGCCGTGAACAGCAAGAAGAGCTTGTTCAGCAACAGGAACAGCTTCAACGATCCCATGACCATCTGTTTGAAAACTCAAAGTCTATATTGGCAGCTCAGGTGTGTTTTTTATTTAACTTGCATCTTTCAAGTAATCCAGTCACCTGTGTAAGTCCTCAAATTGGTTTCTCATCCTGAAAATTCAATTTGGTGCTATGCAGGAAGCTTTTGAACAAAAGCAAGCAACAATGTTTCTTGCTTTAGATAAGCTGTTCGCCTTGCACAATGCCTTACTGCTCGAATCACGATTAATCAAAGCTGCCTTTATGTACTCGATATCAATATTTATACTCTACATGCTCACCAGTACAAAGCCAACATACAACGTCAGACCTCAGCTTTATATTGGTAGGTGTATTTGCCTCTGTACTCTAAAATATGTATAGAAGCATATTTTTCTTACAAGAGCTGGAATGTAAATGAATTTTTCTCACAGGTCTATGTGCTACATTCTTAATTGAATTTGCTATACTTCGATTTGTGCCAAAGGCTATTGACCAACAAACATGGATGATCAATCAAGTTAGATCGTTCTTCGTGATTCTTGCTTCTGTACAGATTATACATGCCATTATTACATACAGGTTTGTAAAAAAAGATTTGATATAAGTAAAACTTAGGTTGATCCAATTTTTTATTCTACATATAAAGGAAGCACCTTCACCAAATTTCAGGGACTTTGAGAGATTGAATTATGAGATGCTACAAGATCTGATCAACAAGGTTAAGTCTTGGGATACAGATAGCGATGTAGACTGGTCTCAGTGGATAGACACGGAGATACCGGATGGCATAGATAATCTCAAGGATCCTGACTATATGCCTTCAAAAGAAAAAGATACTGGAGAGAATTCAAATGTTACCTCTTTAGCTACTAGAAAATACAATCTTCGTGGCCGCTGTCATTGATTTTTTTCTCCCTCTGGTGACAAATAAATTCAAACAAGAATTCAATAGCAGTGCCCATTCTAGTACCCTTGGGAAGAATTTGGATGTATTGGAGCTAAATATCAGGCTAAATTAGGGTACTTAAAAAAAACACCTATTACTGAATTATATAGTTATAAATGAAATTTAACTATATGATTCACGTTAGGGGTTTTTCTTTGTTCAAATAAGTTAGTTATAAATTTCCAAATGCAGAAAATATTAGTATCTAGAAACCTCTTCCATTCCCAGGTACTGTGTTCTGTTTTCTGCAGAAATTTAATGATCTGTTTGTCAATTATACACAAGCTTAAACATTAGCTAACAAATTGAAAGTTTGAAACTATGGATACTTATTGCTAAAAATGAATCCTTTCAGAGTTCAAGAACTGTAATTTAATTTCCTATGTTGCTGAAATATTATAATTGAAACATACCTGTTTTTTTCCAAAGCAGCTGTTAGAAATAGCAACTCTGGTCTAATTTTCTAAATATCCCGCTTCAATCACAGTTTTAACACATCTCCATGACACTAATTTCTAGAACGTTTTTAATTTATGAAAGGGGATAAAATTCCATAACATCAAGAATTCTGGAAAATATGCCTGTTTCGATCATAATTAAATGAAAAATCAGCAATACAACCTAACATTGAGAAGAAACATTACCATGAAAGGGACCCAAAACCTTTCATAAGTTAGGTAGTCAGAACAATTCATGACTTCAACTTATTCAAAGCCTAAACAACACAAGCATTGATACTAAACTTTAAATCTAAAGTTCACTCTCCCTGGTTTGGATTGATTACTTTCTCTTTTTTTGATATTTCAATAGTTGGGGGAGAGGGGATTGGAAACCTAGTTGTCTCTGTCAGAAACACTGGGAGGTGCCAATCAATTGAGCTATGAGACTCTTGGCAATTGATTACTTTCTTCGTGATATATCTCAGAGTATAACAGAGGTCACAGGCGGGCAGATTTGCTGTACCACCCAGTGGATGATATTGCTATTTAATTTGAATCAAATCCAAATAATGAGAAACAAAGCAAAACCAAAAACTGATAGGATTTGGGCCATTCTTGAAGCAGAACAAAATCTTATTATTAGAATGGGGATACAAAAGATGTTTTACTTTATACTCATAAATCAACCTTAAAATAGGACCTAATTTTAAATAAAACTATACAGGAACATAGTTCTGCACAAACTATCAATAAATATAGCCTATAGAATTGTTGGAGCAAAATTTTGAACTGACCCATTTGAAGATTCACTTTGACTTGACTCTTGACATATAGATCCCTCACAGTCTTCCTTTACAATGTCTCTTAGTGAACCAAAATTTGCAACGTAAGTGACAGCTTCCAAGACTGACGAAACTCCTTTTATCTTAATGTTGCCAAATTTCTTCCTCCTTGGATCATACAACTCCAAAGTCTCATCATCATGTAAGATCAAAACGTTTCCGTCCTTCAAAATCATCATCGGTCTAATTTCCCAAAATAATATTCTATCAGGTGAGTTTCTAGCTATAACAAATTCCTTAGTCCATGACTCCTCTACTCCATATATCTTCATCATCCAGACATCGAGATTGGTGACATTAAAATAGTTGTCACGTTAACATATATAGAGAGAACCTCCCAAAACTCCCAACATCATCCCTCCCCGGATCGGTCATCAAAGTTCAGAGGCGGCAAAATGGGCCTCCCTTTTTCACTATCAATGTCAAAAGCACATATTAACTCCGAGCTCATAGGAATTTCATAACCAGCAATCCAGTGAATAGCACCATTGAGTGGAACTCCGAAGTATTCTGTATTGACTGGGAACGGGATGTTTGATATGTTCCTCCGCTTGTTAGTTCCAAGAGTGAAAATTTCACACAATGATTGAGACAGCTTCTTAGTAACTCGTATCACTTTGTATTTGTATTGGTTAGTTTCTTGACTAAAACCAAACCCATATACCGCCTGAACTGATTTGATGTGCAGTCTTTCCTTCCTGAGTTTTTGAGGTGTGTGAACGTATTCACCAGTCATGGGGTTGACAATATACAAACTTTTCGTCGATTCTAAGTCGTAAAAGCAAAGCAAGCCATTACAAGAGCCCACAAGTTTCAAGCGAGAACAGTTTGAAAGGTTTGCATCAGGGCCGGCCCTAGGCTTAGGCCCATTAGGCCATTGCCTAGGGCCCCTTACTAGAGAAGGCCCCAAATTTGGGGCCATTTTTTTTTTTTTTATATATATATATTTTTATAAAGACTTGTAAAATCTTTACAATTTTTTTAACTATTAAAAAAAGCTTAAAGAATTAAGTAATGTTAGAAATAGAGATAAGACAAATTTAAATAAATAGGTCTTACAAATAGATGTGTTACTAATCACAAGTAATTCAAATAAGAAAATGTTAAAAATACTATAAATTTTACTACATAACTTTTATTTATTTAATTATTTTTATACAAAATAATAATTCACTCTAACATAATATAAGTGTATATATGTATGAAACTCTCTTCTAGAAACTTAAATCTCAACTATTGCCCTCCACAACCCACAAGAACTTATACTTGTAGAGTGATCACTGCACTAAAGGTGCGTAATGGTCTCCATAATTTTTATAATTTAATGTGACAATAAAAAAATCATATTAAAAAGTAAAATGAATGGATTTTTTTTTTTTAAAAAAAATTATTATATAAAATGCTAGTTAAATATTATCTAAGTGATAACCTAAAGGCCCCATTTTGAAGATTTCGCCTTAGGTCTCTGAAACGCTTGGGTTGGCCCTGGTTTGCATTTTTGTAGTTAAACTTCATGACATTTTCATGACCTGATTCAAGCTCAACCAAGTGAATATCGTTCTTGCCTCCCTCTTTTGGGCTGCTTAACACAAGGGTGTCACGTAGTTTCAAACTTTGCAGAACTTCAGAGTCTTGGCCTAAAAGCAAGTGGTGCCATGCTTTGCATACCTGTCTGAACTGAAAGATTTTCTTCATAGGGAGCTGGGAGAGTATGTCACTGGTTAGGGCATAGGGAAGCACCGACATTGACCAACTAGGGTTTTCTCTCGTTGTCAAGGCTTGCCCTTGCCCTTGCCCTGCGACTTTTACGGCCTTTCATGGTGAAGGCTAGCTGACAGTTCTATCAAGGATTACTTCAAAACTCAATTAAGATAAAATCTAAAACCTAAAACGTTTAAATATAAGATAAATTTAGATAACAAAGTCTTAGTTGGAGTAAACTATTTGTACGAATCATAGCTAGGTTTCCTACATGCAGTAGAGTTTTATGTAGAGTAAATTATTGGTAATAAAGTTTAATATAAGGTAAATTATTTTGATGGTTAATGAAAGTGTTCATTTGTCATATAAAAAAAAGAGATAGTCACTTATTAATACAATCATAACAACTTTTAAGACCCAACTTTTATCATATAGTATATCAATAAATTTAATATATATATATATATATATTTGAAGTATGAAAAAGCTTTTTTGAAATCATATGAAAAAAAAATTAAATTAAATTAAAAATTATATAATAATAAAAAAATACTTTATGTTAAAGCTAAATGAACCAACATTTTATTAAAAATAAAAACCAAATATAGATTATAAAATAATAATATAAACCAAAATTAGAAATTAAAAATCTTTTTAGATATATCTTGAAAAGTTTGTCTTTAGTCCTCAACAAAATTGCAAACATATTAAGAAGTATTTCTATGAAGACCTTGTTTCTATACGCCTATAACAAAGTGCCATGTAGCTTTGTCAAATTTGTCACATGTAATTAAGCAAGAATTTAGACAAAAAGGCTATACAAGAACGAACTTTATACGTTTACAAAAATAGAACCTAACCCAAGTTTTGTGAACCAAATGTATATTTGTGGGGAAAAAAAGGACTTACCTATGACCTTTAATGGCTGATTGGGTACTTCTTTTAGATTTTAGTTCTAAAATATGTTTTTGGCACTCTGAATGTTGTCATAAAATGATCAATATGGTTAGCAGTGATTTCTAAGACATTCGTAATGATCGATTTTCTATGATAGGATGTTCTTTCCTAAAAAGTAGCAGATCCCCAAACTAAATCATTGGTTTATAATAGGAAAGTGTCTAACAAGTGATAGTTGATTAACAACATGTATTTAAAACAAGAAATTGCCTTGTCAGTATATTTCTCGTCAGCACTGTTGGACGATGAACGTTCCTGTTAAAGAGAAAACACCAAGTAATGAATTCACCGTATAGAGTATAGAGTAATATTGAGTGTGGCCCTCCAATTCTTTAATGATGATAAAAGACAATGTGTAAGGACAGATTACAATACAATATTGTCAAGAATCTTGTAACTCAACTGAAATCTCCTGCCATTTCTAATAGAAACATTTAGAGTTCAAATCTCCTTTCTTCCATTGTGTATTGAATTATCCACAAAAAAAAAAAAAAACAAAAACAAAACAAAACAAAAAAAACAAAAACAAAAACAAAAAACAAAAAACAAAAACAAAAGCAAAAAAAAAAAAATGCAATATCAAAAAACAAAGTGATTTTCCTAAAAAAAAAATAAAAAAAAAAAAAAAAACAAAGTAATCTTATCTAAGGTGTCTCTAGCATGTCACACAAGAAGACAATATGATCTTATCTAATGTGATCTTTTAGGATAGATAATATGACCATCTTCGATAACAATGTTTCAAATTTTTTTAAGGAATCAAAACATCCAATGTTCAATTTTTTTTTTCTTTGTAATCATTTGTATAATATTTTCTAATAGAATTTTATAAATCATGTGATGAAACTAAAGTTTTCTCTTCCACCCATTGTTCACATTGGTTGATCCGGTTCTCCAACACATTACAAAAGGATTGAGCAACTATTCATAATAATAACCGTTACATTCAGTTTCAGATTATGATAACGGCAATTCCCTTCTTCCTCTTCCTCTAATAAGGCCACTAAACTATCTATTTCATTTCATAAACTTACCATTCACTCCCTAAAACACGCACACTATGGCACATTATGCAACTTCTCTCCAACCCTTACTACTACTACCACTTCTAATACTAATTCTCCCATTGCTAACTTTCTTATCAAGGCTAGCTTTTGATGATAACCCATTAAAAACCGGCTTCCGGGTTAGCCTAAGGGTGAGCTTGGTTCAGCTTTTTGTAAAAGTGCATAATGAAAAAGTGAAGTCTTCAAAAAGTGCATAATGAAAAAGTAGAGTTTCAAAAAGCTGAATGTTTGGTAAAACCTATTAAAAAGTGCTTTTTGAAAAAGCTGAATATTTGGCTAGCACTTATAAACGTGGCAGTTTGAGAAGTAAATTACCAAAAAGGTCAATATATATAAGGGAGTTTATTTCATACTTTTTTTTTTTTTTTTTTGGGATGTGAGTTTATTTCATACTTATTAAATCAACTACCAATCATCACCTTTGTTGATAGTTTCTATGAAGTTGGTGTTTATCTTTAACTGGACAATTACTAAAAGTAGCCATAATTTAGCAATTACAAATATTTAATGCAGAATTAAAATATAAAAATTCTCACAGCAGCCAAGGTTGAACTAAAAAACAGTAAATGGAAAATAAGCAAACAGTGTTTGGATATACTTTAAACTAGCAGTGTTTAAAACCATAAAAACAAGCCAATAAGCCTTATCATAAAAAACCTTGATCTCATTCATGAATCCTCCAGTATAAAGCAAAGTGTGCTTGACAAGTGCAAATAGTAAAAAAGAAAAAAAGAGATGACTGAAATGTCGCTACAATCATTGCAACTGTAAACCTTTACAATACTCAAAGTTGTCCACCTTTACAATACTCAAAGTTGTCCTGTAACTAGACCATAATGCAATTTCAAGCCAAGTATCTACTGTAGTATTCCTTTGCTGAAGCACTGAAAAACTTGAGTGCTGTTATATTGAAATGCAGAAAAAAATTGTAAAAAACTTAGGAGTCCATCACACTCCAGACAGACATAAGTGTCCGAGGAAAACTCAAAGAAACCCTTTCTCAAGTATTATTCATATCTATACATAAATTCTATATATATATATATATATGACAACCAACTCCTTACTGATGCATAGGTTGCCTTACACTTTCATGCTAGGCTTACTATCTAATACATTAAGGAACATAAACTAAAGCATTTATCACCATGTTATTACATCAACAGAGACCCCCACATCAATACTAAGCTTTGCCATCAACAATAATCCTCATATTTAAATTTATATGGTAAATTAAACACTACATTCCTCGTTACCTTTCAATCGTCAGTTCCAAAAACAAATCTCAACGTTTTTAATTCAATCAGATCACTATTAATAAAAACCCCATGATCACCCTGACAACAACTACATATTTTCTTTTTTCTACTCTGATTTTCAGACCCCAAACCCAAACTTTTGTCTTTTTTCTATTAGAATTATGAGCTACAAGTCTACAAACCATTCATAGCAAGATTCAAACCACTGTAAATCCCAATCAACAAAAACAAAACTAAACAAGTAAAGGAACAATACCCATTAATCTATAACAGTAAATCTCTTCTGGGTTGCCAAGAAAACAAATCAAACACTTGGTAAAAAAAGCATGTACCCACAAATTTTTTCAGTACCCGGCAAGAAAACAAATAGATCATTAGCAAGAACAAAGCATGCAAGATCTGAAAATTTTTTTCCCACACTCGGTAAATATATATATATATATATATATATTTCAGATCAGTGTTGGTACCTGGTGGTTTTTGGTAGCAGATCAGTGTTGCTTGGTGTTTTGTTGATCAAATCTCTACCTTCAAAATGTATTTCTCAGATCAGATTAGACGGAAATAAAATTTTAAAAAAAAATAATAATAATACAGATCAGTGCGCGTTGAAGAAGACGAAAGAAAGAAGAAGAGGAAGAAGATTCAATGGATGACAGAGCAGAGAGACTTACCACGGAGAGGGCAGAGCAGAGAGAAGAGATGAGAGGCGTGAGAGTGAGCTTCAGGGCAAAGAGAGAGCAGAGAGATGAGATGAGAAGCGTGAGAGTGAGCTTCAGGCGTGAGAACTGAGGACTTTTTATCTCAAGGGTAATTTGGTAATTGTAGGAAGAGCCCTACGGATAGTTGGAACGCGCATGGACTTTTTGCTTTATGGACCTCCAGAGCTCCATAAGGAAAGCGTTCTCAGCCTTGGCCCAAAACGCAACTTTTTCCAAAAAGTTGCATTTTGGGCAACACACAATAACACACATTGATGCTGGCCTAAAAAATCTCACAAAACTGCAACTCATCCAACAAGCCATAATCAACCAGGTGAAACCCCGGCTTGAGAAGCTTAGTGCAATCACAAAAAAAGGTCGAATTGACTGTAAAGAAAAGGACATAGAAATTGCTTTTTATCTCCAACTTTTTACCTTTTCCTTCAAATCTCATAAGAGATTTGAAGGAAAAGGTAAAAAGCAGAAAAAAAAAAAAAAAAAAAAAAAATCTCTTATTTCTGAGTCCTTTTCTCTACTGTCAATGCAACTTTTGTAGACATAGAAGCTTTTTCTGTTTTTCGTTGCAAAAACTGACATGTAATAAAAAAAAGAAAGTATGAAATAACAGTGAAAGCCCTGCACCTAAGCACATTAAAGGTAACACACAATGATGATAAAAACGACAGCCAACTATACACAGGCAACTTTGTTACACAAATATCTGCTTTTTTATTATATTTAATATCTTCAATTTATATTGTTTTGATTTTTTAAGCAATCAACTAGAGAGAAATTACCTAGTTTCAGTATGCTGCACTCAATGATAATGTGGTTACCAAAACGGTTCTTGGACTGCAAATTAATAATGGAGAAAAATCTCTTTCTAGGAAAGAATATGTATGTATAGTTATCAATCTATGTATACATACATAGATTGATACATGTATGTATAGTTACACTCTACCATATCCATGACCAGACCCTAAGAAAGATGGGATCTAAGAGGCCCACAAACACAGTTCAACAGTAGATTGAACCAATAAAGTATGTTGAGAGAATACTTACAACAGTAGATGGTATTTCTCTTGTGCAGTCTCTGCAGGCAATAATCAACTCATGCTTAACAAAGACAATGGAATTGACCAAGCAAACAAAAAACTAAGAATAAGTCCTAACAAGGAGCCCTTTTTTTATTGGTAACTTATATATGCACCCAGTGATCTTGAACCCAATATTATCAATGGAGGAAGTACCATTTGAACTAGTGCTCAATAGCAAGCTCTAACAAGGAACATGATTGCCAACTAATTGCATTAGAAAAACTATTATAAAATACATCACATCAACATTCAGTGCATATATTTTTTCCAGGGATGAAAGAAACTAATATAATATTAAATATCTAACTTTTGATAAAAAGTAGTTTGATGCAGCACAGAATTCTCAAAGGGAGTTGAGAATAAAAAAACAAATAAATAAACTTAAGAATAAGCACCAAGCATTGAATGATAGGAACTTGTGATTGTGAATAAGCATCAAGCGCTGGAAGAAAACTAGCAACCGATATTAATCGGTTATCAATTGTCTACAATAGGAAGTGTGTCTAGGGGCATTTAATAGGCTGTCTCAAGTACATCCAACGGGAAAAGAAAATAAACTTTTCATAATGAGATACATAAAACCTTTGTACATCCAACATGGGGAGGGGGGAAATTGCCACTAAGCTTCAAGGCCCTCGACCTTTGTATATTATTTTCTCCCTTTCTCTTCTCTCTTTTCTTCTTCTCATTCTAAACCCTAGATCCATAAATCTTCTAACTCTACATCCATTACTAGCACACAGACAACCTAATTTGGTGCTCACACCAACTATATCTAGATGGTGAGCCAAAGGTTTTGATGTTGACAACAGTGGGAGTGATTTACAATGGTGATGGGTTTAGGTAGAAGACTAGAATCTGATGGGACATTTGCAGTTGGGCTCACGGTGGTTCGATTGGGTGGCTCTTTAATCCCAAATCCCACTACTAACTGCACAACCAAAACCCAGAAAATGTCAAAATCCAGTGAACTTTCTCAACTTCCACAGAGAACCCAAATCACAAAACCATTAAAATCAAAATCAAAATCAAAATACCAAACAAGAAGAAGAAGAAGCTGACTCCCACACTCAATGAGTCACCAACAGCAGTAACTCACCTCGTCTTGAGCCCAAGCGCCTTCTTTACTCAGACCCAGATCGTTGATTTGGTGTGGCAGTGGTGAGAAAGAGCTCAAATGTTCTCAAGAGAGAGATTAGCGGGACCGAGATCGTGAGGGCCATCAAGAAGAAGATCTCTTCTGGGACTAGGAGTAACAACAATGGCGTGAAACTGAGTCCGAGTGAGATGAGAGGGAGAGGCTAGGAATGGCAACGGGTCGGGTTCGGGCCGGGTTTTTTCATACTCGGACCCGACCCACGGGGTAAGATCCGTGATCCAGACCCGGCCCGTTTATGATACCGGATTTTTTTGGGGCCCGGACCCGTCCCAACAGGTCCCGCGGGCCCCGTTTAGGAATTGGGCCCAATTCATGGCTCAACCAAAAAAAAAAAAATTTAAGCCCAGTTTTTTTTTTTTTTTTTTTTTTTGGAATAGAAATTTGTATGTCAATAACACAGGAAAAGGAGTAGAAACAGAGGCCAAAAGCTAATTAAAACAACTTAGGCCAGATTGACATAAGTGAACTAATATATTTGGTTGCTCATAATATATATTATGTTATGTGGTTTTGAGAATCAGGGGAAATAAAGAAGATAAAAGAGACGCACAGATTGTCCAATAAGATCATGAAACTTTGTATCAAACCTATAAGCGTAGAGCACTACTTCGACGGAGGGAGGGACCCTTGGCTAACTAGATATGATGAAGATGAAGACTTAAGTTTTATTAATTCTGATAGTAATGTTTCGAAGTCGAAGGATCATATACAGCCACCCATACTGTCTGCAGCGAAAAACGGAATCATAGAAATGGTTGAGCAAATACTACGCAAGTTT
The DNA here is from genome assembly GCF_002906115.3 of Quercus suber. Lineage (NCBI taxonomy): Eukaryota > Viridiplantae > Streptophyta > Magnoliopsida > Fagales > Fagaceae > Quercus > Quercus suber. Next base: position 1,103,018 of record NW_027069614.1, read on the forward strand.
CCAATGGCTATCCTTGACGAAACGTGCGACGGAAAAAATATAGTAATGCTGGCATCCAACTAACTCAGTGACTAAGGGAGTGTGGGAAGGTCGGAGTCCGTGACTGAATCAGTGACTGAGGCATGACTGACTCAGTGACCGTCGGACTGAGCTGAGGGAGAGGGAAGGTCGGACTGAGGGAGGGTCAGACTGAGGCGTGAGGGAGGGAGGAGTGTGGGAGTGAGCTGAAATGAGGGAGAGGGACTGTCGGACTGAGGCGTGAGGGAGGGAGGAGTGTGGGACTGAGTGAGCTGAAATGAGTGAAGGACTGAAGGCTGCAGCGGCTGCTGAAGAGTGAACTGAAGAAATGAGGAATGAGTTAGGTTAGATTATAGGTATATATATATATATAGGGTATTTTGGTAATTTTAGGAAACCGGGTTTTTAATCGGGCCGGGTCTCGGGTCGGGTTTGGGTTTTTTTAATAAAACCCGGACCCGACCTGGATCTGCTTCGGGTTTTTTTTTTAAAACCCATACCCAACCCTATTCCTAATCAGACCAGGTAAAACCCGGCCCATTAGGGTCGGGCCGGGTCGGGTACCCGCGAGTCAGGCAAAAATTGCCATCCCTAGTCGCCACCAACCAAGAACCAACAACCACCACTACAACCACCGCCACAACAACAACCACCGTTACAACCACCGCCACAAACTACAACCACAATCATCGGATCCTCCAACAAATTCCAAATCCAAAAACCACAACAAATGAGAAAAAAAAAAAAACTCAAAATCTTCAACAAAACTCCACCATACACAGTATAGCCGGCCACCACCATATCCAAGCACAGCCCATAATCACAATCACATGGAATCCACAACTGAAGGAAAAAAGAAAAAAAAGAGGTAGACCAGAATAGATCTCTCCACGGCGACGGCCTTAGTGGTGAGGCTGAACTCCAGGGCGAGGCCAAACTCCACGGCGGCGGGCTGTGAGAGGGATAGGGAGGCCAAAAAAAAAAAAAGACAGAGAGGGAGAGTGACAAGGAAAAAAAAAAAAAAAAGAGAATATATATATATATATATTATAAAAAAAAAAAAGTTAGGTTGAAGTTACGCCTTGTTACTAAGTTATATCACTCAATAACTTGTTATTAAATTCATATTTTAAGAATCCCACTATTGAATTACATGCTCTATATGTGCTTAACATGCATGCCAATTTTCATGCGAATCGGATGTTATTTAGCTTGTGATCCATAAACTCATCTTTTATGAATTATTTTAAACAACAAAAACTTAAATTTATACAATTGATTAATAACATAACTATTAATCTTTGATCACCATGAAATTTTGCAAGCATGGAGAGTATATGAATATAATGTAATCCAACGGTAGATTTGTCAAAATTCGCATCTAATAATAAGTTATTAAGTGGTGTAATATCGCTTAGAATTACACCAGGTATAACTTGAACCCAACTCATATATATATATATATATTACTATATTACTATATTAGTAATTTAGGATATAAGTATATAACTGGGTTGGTTCCGAGTCCGAGTCCGAGTCCGAGTTCGAGTTCGGAATCGGGATCGGGCCGGGTTTTAATAAAATCCAGACCTGACCCAGACCCGTTTCGGGTTTTTTTTAAAAACCCAAACCCAACCCTATTCTTTATCGGACAAAGTAAAATCTGACCCATTAAGGTCGGGCCAGACCGGATACCTGCAGATTGGGTAGAAATTGCCATCCCTAGTTGATTGAAGGGTGACAATTTGAGGAGGTTTTGGCTTTGTCATTTAGGGACTAGTTTTTGTTGATTGGATATAGGTTTGCTTTGACACCAAAACTAATACAAGACAATGAACTCAAAAACGAGACTTGTGATTGTAAAAAAATGGATAAAACCTATGAATCAACACTTATTGTTTGCAAAATTGGAAAAAAATAATTAGAATAGAAAAGAAAGAATAAACCTAAGAATTAGCAACTAGGATTGCTTGGAATTAGTACCAAGTACCAACCATGAGAGAATGACAAGAACCCATTAATTAACATATAGACTTTCTTGGAATCAATACCAATCACTAAAAGAAAATTTCCAACTCAAATTTCATTCATCCATGGTCAACTGTCTACCATAGTCAGCCCAAAAGACTTTTAATAGGCTCTCCAAATTTCATCCAACATAAAAGGAAAATAAACTCAAAATGAGACTGCGTAAGATATGGAAATAAAAACCAAATCAAAACCCTCTAATAGCATCAATTAACATCAATCACAATCAATCAAGTCCAATAAAATCACCTAGCATTAATAGGTCCAATTTGGTATCCACGCCATAGTTAGTGTGTAATTCCCTCTATAATAGACCTGTTGTGTTTTAAACACCTACTAATTGCAAGTTAATAAGTATTCCTCGTGATGGGGATGAGGTTCTAAGAGGGAATAGCTATCAAATCAATGAATTGAGGCTTCAAAGCAAGAAGATTTTCCAATAAAGAGAGTTCCCAAAAACTAAAGTTTTTAACATTCTAACAGCCATTCAACAATATCTAGATAAATCCCCAAGATTAGATGTGGCATTAAGCTGACAAGCCACATGCCACAAACCATATTTTTATATAAATCTCGACCAGAAAGAGGTCTTTTGAAAAAAATAAATTAATTGTAGAATTTATGTTGCATAATATTAGACAAAAGCATGGTTTTTTTTTTTTTTTTTTTTTTTTTTTTTTAAGTTTATGTATGGTGGTAAAATGTAAGGTCACATGTTGCAATTCAAGAAAATTAATGCACTTCTGCCATTCTTCTAAGTAGACATACCCTTAACCCAAGACTTCACCCTAAACCTAGCACTTGCAAAAAGGGTGTCAATTGAGATAGAGCAGAACTTATTAATCTATTACCTTGGTAAAATGAGAAAAAGGAAAAAAAAAAAAAATCTTACCAAACACCTCTCATATAAATTTTCCTTTTTTCTTTTACCTTAATATAAATTTCGAGAAGTGTTATGTCAATAACCGGGGGGGGGGGGGGAAGGCCCAATCTAACGTAGTAGGCCTAGAGCCCCATGTGAGGATTACTGTGCGTCCGAAGAGAAGGAGGTGGTAAGGGCAAGACCCATCTGGAAGAAGGATCCCCAGAAAAGAAAGATGGTTACAATCCGAGGAGATCGCCGTCCGTCCGAAGAGATTTTATTCCTCGGACGTGAATAGTACGGATCAATCAAACGTATAGACAGTCAAAATGATCTTCCGAGCATTCCTACTGATCAAGATAAGCTCTGAGTATATCTGGAGACGATAAGAATGAGGAAATATCTAAAGGAAAAGCTGTTACCACCATATTTAAGACACTACAGCAACTTTTCTGGCCGCATTTATGTGGAGAAGACCCCTGAACAGTGTAACCTCACCTACCGCCACTCACAAAGAGCCAGAGGAGATACTTGACGTAACATATACTCAAGTAGGTTCACAGATGAAGTACAAGTGGACGATGGAGATGATGGGAAAGGAGGTTATATAAAAGAAAGAAGCTCCTGATAAGGGAGGGGAGGGAAAAAAGGTAATAGAGAAGAGAGAAAGGTTTTACTGTAACTCTAAGAACTGTAATCACTACATAATCAATGATATGCCTCTTCGGACACCAATTCATTTCATTTTTATGTGTAAATTCATGCTGGTTTATACTTGGGGATTGTGGTTAACTATTGTCAATTCCATAGTCATCTAACTCTTTCACCCATTCTCTACAAATTCATTGTTTTGGGCTTGGGCCATAAATCCTAACCCTACAATAATATTTTTACAATACTTTCACAACAAATTATAGGTAGTAAGTTATTATTGGTTCTAATTTGAATTCACAACTTTAAATTATTTTTTTACTCACATGTAATAACAAACAATAACCTATCATTTAAAATTTGTTGTAAAAATATTGTAAAATGTACATTTCTCATAAATTTCAATCTCCTAAGGTTATGCCGAAATTTAATGGGTAACAAAAGTTAATGTAATGATGATTATCATTGTTTCAGTCAATATAAATTCTCCTTAATGAGTCTTTCCTTAAGATTAATAAACCTCCACTATGCATAAATAAACCATAACCGCAGAAATATGACCAATCAAAATCAACAAAGAGTTTTAATGATTTTTTTTTAGAAGTTTTTTTTTTTCTTAGATTTCTTTGAGTTGTAGGACCGCGATAATAGTAAAAGTTATATTAAATGTGGCAGTTAATTTGGCTATTCACTTGAAAAAACCACAACTTTTATTATCCAACTTTTATTTTATAGTGGGTTCTAATTAGCCAAACTGGTAAAATCTTTTATGGTTGAATAAGAGATTTAGTGTCTTGATCTGATGATAAAGAATTATCATCAAGAACGGATGTCATAGGTTGAAACTCTCTAAAAAAAACTTTTATTTTATAGTGTATGATATATGACATTATTGTTTTTCATTTCAACAAATTCAAAGAAAAAAATTCGTAGAAAAGTTACATTAAATGTGGCAATTAATTAGGCTATTAACTTGGCAAAACCATGAAATCTATCATCCAACTTTTATTTTATAGTATATAATATATGATATTATTGTTTTTCTTTTCAACAAATTCATAAAAAAGAGTTCAACCTTTTATCAATAACATTGTAAAGCTAGCGGATTTTTCTAGAGTGAAAGTGAGGGTTTTAACTTGAAAATAAATAAAAGAAAATTGATAAGAACATACAACTTAATATATACATACATACATACATTGTACAGACATGGCATTTAGGCCCAACCCCTCAATTTCAGTAAATTAAGGACCCTGAGTTCAATAATGGTTTGAACACCGTACCAGTCCAAAAACTAGCTACATGTCGGGGACAGATAATGCTTGGCATGGTAGTGCCTTGGGGGAAATCACCTACCGAGAACCAATCGACAGCAGGAGCAAGTTTCAAGACGGTCACATCTATCCAGAAAAATGGGTATCATCGGGTCAAGAATCTATTCCAGAAGGATCCCACCCACCTAAAAAGTCTCCCAATCATCATGACTGTCCGACTAAGGGAAGTCGATAAATAGGGAACGAGGGGGAGAGAAAAGGGGTTGGAAAAATGGGAGTAAGAGAAATACATGAGAGAATGGTGAGGAACTAAAGAAAAGGAGGAACCCCTTCAACGGATTAGGGACTCCTCCGGGGATACATAACAAAGGGGGAATGGAGATACGGGCCAATTTAATAGCTCTATCAGTTGGGCTACCAAGTTGGTGATAATGAGTCTTCCCATTGTAAGAATTCCATTACTCGCATCATACAAATTAATTATGGGCTTGTTCCTTGGGCTTACGAGTCATTTAGAGGAATCAGGCTCACACACGCGCGCGTGCGTGCACACACACACACACACACACACACATATAAGTTCATGTATTACAAAAACAAAATAAAAATACCATTAAACAGTAGACAATAATTAACTAAAAAATTATATGGGTTCAAGTTAGACCTAGTGTAACTCCATAAGAGTTACACATTTTTTTAAACCATTGATTTCCATAAATCTAACGGTTAAAAAAACATTAGTGACATGTCATATCTAATATCATTAAGTCATTAAATTCTTTTCTAAAAATAAACAAAAAGTCAATAAACACTTTCACCCTCCACAGTTTTCTTCTTCTTCTATCCCTCTCTCTTTCTCTCTCATTTACCAGGACCTCCATTAACTCCTCCAATGATCCAAATAAATCAACAAGGGAATTGATACATTGTAATTTTATTGGTATTAATGCATTTTTCCCCATGCTTAGCATTACATGTATTGAGTTTGCATATAGGGCATCGAAAAGCTATATAAAAGACTTATTAGAAGCACTACCGTCACATGTATTGAGTTCACATACAGGGCATTTAACTGTCTAAAACAGAATAGCCACTAGACTACAACATCTCTATAGTATCTTCATTTGGGATTTTGAGGGAAGGGTATAACTTCTCTGTTAGGAATACAAAAGAGTCAAAGAAAAATGCACCAATTCGCATCCAATCTGACACTCCCATCACAACAAATTAAAATTAATAAATCGATTGGTCTGCTAATGCAGGGAATATTATTTATTACTTATTTATGTTTACTTCAGGAGAACTGTCAAATAAAAAATTAATTCAATTGTTGCCAATTCCCCTAAAATCTATTTACAGAGATGCATATAATTCATATCTAACTAAAAAGGATGAAAAATGCTAATGCTTTATCCCTTGTTGATTTATTTGGTTCATTGGAGGCGTTTATAGAGGTCCTGGCAGATGAGTCATGAGAGAGAAAGAAAGAGGGATAGAAGAAGAAGAAGAAAACAGTGGGGGTGAAAGTGTTAATTACTTTTTGTTTACTTTAGAAGAGAATTGACTTAATGATATTATATATGGCATGCCACTAGTGTTTTTTTAACCATTAGATCTAATGGAAATCAATGATTTAAAAAATGTGTAAATCTTATGAAGTTACACCAGGTGTAATTTGAACCCATCTCTCAAAAAAATTTTAAAAACAACTAAATTAAAAACAAAATCAAAATCAAAATCTATTACTAAAAATTTGATATGAACAACAATAAAAATAAGTTGACAAGGACAAATAAGTTAACAATAAAACTATAATTATAAGTAATACATGTGGCAATTAGGTAGGATGTCCATTTTGTGCATGACTTCTAAGAACCAACTTTTATTATATAGTGCTTGATACACACACACACACACACACACATATATATATATATATTTAATGTCTTGCACCTCAGTGGTATTAACTAATCTTCTGTCCTTAAACTTCAAAAAGATATTTTTCTAAAAGTTATGTTTTCATTTCTAAAACTTAGGGGAGAAAATTATATTGTGTGTGCGACCAATAGTTTCATGCCACTAGTTGATTTCACAGTGTGTCCCTTAAAATAAAATAAAAAAAGTAGTCATCAATGTTAGACATGTACAAGTTCTTTGATTCTAAAAAATTTGTCAATGGTTAGACACGGAGAATATAAGTAAATGAGAGTCAATAAGAGGAATTTCAATAATAATTAAAAAGTGAAAAAAAAAAATTAATTTAGGTACGAAAAACAAATTTCATGCAAACTATAGGTACAAAAACAATATTTCTATCTAAAAGAAATCAATATAAAATTATAAATAAACTTGTACTTCTACAAAATATAGTTTAGATGCCTTACTAGGTTATTAAAATTCGATTTGTTTGTTCTTAAACCCCACGTGTAAGATCCAATCAGCATTATCAATTGGGTTGTTGGATTTTCGAAAGGGTATTAGAGATTGATTTATTTGTTCCTAAAATCCACATATGAGATTTGTCAATAGATAAGAATTAGTTGCTAACCTGTGTGATGCACATGATAGTTAAATAAAAATTAAAAGTATTTATTTTACTTAAAAGTCTATAACTTGACTTAAAAAAATGTATAACTTGAAAATGAATGAAAATAAATCATTTTTTGTTCAATATAATAGTTTAAAAAAATTCCTTTTAATTTCTTTCATATCATTGGTTTCACGTAACACATCTCAGCATGGGCTATTCTATAGTGATGACTTTACACAATACTCAACTGCAATTAAATCTACTATTCACCACCAATCTAATCTATTTTATCTTGATAGTAGATCTACAAATTATATTCTCATATCCTTCATCATTTACAAGGTAACTGAAATTGTAGGGATAAGGGCCCAAGTTCACGTACTACATACTGGGCCTTGGGCTTGGCCGAGAACCTTATCTATCCAAGGAGGAAAAACAGCAATGAGGGTGTCAAGCTCAGAGCTCCATAAGTAAAATACAAATGGAAGGGTTGAGAAAGTTGGTCTGAGGAGGATCATCTCCTTGGACAAGCAAGGCATGGATCAAACGTATGTATACACCCTAAGACAAAGTATATAGAAAGGCTCCTCAGTTCTAGCTGTCCGAGGACCAAAAGTTATACAAACGCTCCTTTTCTGGGCCATATCTGCTATGCATACACCCCAAGGCAACAAAATTACTCCTTAAGAAGCTGCATGAGGGAATTTATGGAAGCCATACTGGAGGCAGATCCTTGGCGCACAGAGCCATCAATCAAGGCTATTGGTGGCCAAATATGCAGAGGGAAGCAAAAGAATACGTAAAGAAGTACAACCAATGCCAAAGATTTGCACCAAACATACACCAACTGGGGGGAGTCCTTAATCCACCGTCCAGCCTATGGCCATTTGCACAATGGAGCTTAAACATTGTAGGCCATTTCCCCAAGGCAGCAGGAAACAAGAGATACCTGCTGGTCGCCATGGACTACTTTTCTAAGTGGGTCAAACCGAGCCTCTAGCAAACATCAAAGACGTGGATGCTAAGAAATTTGTATGGAAAAATATTTTTACATGATTTGGAGTCCCTCGTACCTTCATTTCAGACAACAGCGTTCAATTTGATAGCAAATCTTTCATGAGATACTACTGTGACTTGAGAAATAAGAACAGATATCCAACCCCAGCTTATCCCCAAGGGAATAGGCAAGCCGAAACTGTTAACAAGGTCATAGTGAATGGACTCAAGAAGAGGTTGGATGATGCGAAGGGAAAATGGGTGGAAGAGATACCACACGTCCTCTAGATATATCGAACCACGCCTCGCAGATCCACCAGGGAAACCCCCTTTTCGATGACTTATGGAGCCGAAGCTGTTATCCCTCTAGAGACTGGCTTCCCGATGTTGAGAAGAAGTTCTTTCGATCCGAGCAATAACGACAGACTACTAGAGAAAGGCTTAGACTTTATTGAAGAGAGAAGGGAAAAGGCATTGGTCCAACTGACATATTACCAACAAAAGCTCAAGCAGGGTTACGATGCTAATGTGAAACTGAGACCATTAGCACCTAGCGATTTGGTGTTGAGAAAAGTTCTGGGCACTACAAAGAACCCAACATGGGGAAAGCTAGGACCCAACTAGAAAGGGCCATATCGCATCACCGCAATGGCTGGTATAAAAGCATACTTTCTTGAAGACCTAGATGAACATGTAATACCACGCCCGTAGAATGTAAACAACCTGAAAGTGTATTATTATTAATGAAAGTTTCCTTTGTCAAGTGCGTTCATTTGTTGTATAAAGGCATTACACTTCCTTTAATTCTTTCTTTTACAAGTGTTTAAATTTAACCGTAATCATGTCTGTAGTCCTCGGACCAAATGCTATGGAAAAATTAACACATGATGACATCTTTTACAAGTGTTTAAATTAAACCGTAGTCATGCCTGAAGTCCTTGGACCAGATGCTATGGGAAAATTAACACACAATGACGTCTTTTACAAATGTTTAAATTGAACCGTAGTCATGCCTGTAGTCCTCGGACCAGATGCTATGGGGAAATTAACACACAATGACATTTTTTACAAGTGTTTAAATTGAACCGTAGTCATGCCTGAAGTTCTCAGACCAGATGCTATGGGGAAATTAACACACAATAACATCTTTTACAAGTATTTAAATTGAACCATAGTTATGCCTGAAGTCCTCAGACCAGATGCTATGGGAAAATTAACACACAAATTCTTTCTTTTACAAGTGTTTAAATTGAACCATAGTCATTCCTAAAGTCCTCAGACCAGATGCTATGGGGAAACTAACACACAATGACATCTTTTACAAATGTTTAAATTGAACCGTAGTCATGCCTGTAGTCCTCGGACCAGATTCTATGGGGAAATTAACACACAATGACATTTTTTACAAGTGTTGAAATTAAACCATAATCATGCCTGAAGTCCTTGAACTAGATGCTATGGGGAAATTAACACACTGACATCTTTTACAAGTGTTTAAATTGAACCTTAGTCATGCATGAAGTCCCCAGACCAGAGGCTTTAGGGAGATTGATACTATGACATCTTTTATAAGTGTTTAAACCAACCCTAACCTATATAAAGCTCCTCGGATTGGTAGCTTTAAGGAAGCTAAAATCCATAACTATCCGTCCAAGTATAACTTTATTACTTGTCTTTATTTAGGTCAATCCTCATTACAGAAAGAGCAGCTCGTAGTGCAAATATGGGGTAAATTATTCTTTGTTGATACTTTACCAAATTACTTAGATTGACAGCAATACACTATTATTAAGGTATTGTTGAAGGCAGAGTGGCTAGCAATGATAATAAACTTCAAAGCATACAAAGTGAAATACAAGAGATAAAAGGAAAAACATTTTCATTAATAAGTAGAAGTGGGGATACAATATGATTGGTGGTAGACTGCCATTATCCCAAAAAAAAAAAAAATATTACAAAAGAATCCTAAAAGCAAAGCCTTAGTCTGGGGAGCAGGGGGGTTATCGTTCTGCCTCGGCTGAGAGGTAAGAGCATCCTTGGCCTTCGAATAAGCTTTTTTAGTCTTGGCCTCTGCCTCCTTTGCTTTAACTGCAGCTTCCTTAGCCTTGGCATCGTCCTTAGCTTCTGAGGAGGTTTTCTTCCCCTTGCCCTTGTCTTTAGCCCCCTCAGCCCCGTCAAAAGGAAGGAGAGCAGCTTGGGTAGTCAATTGCTGCTCAGCGACTTCTATAGCAAAGGCAGAGGAAGAAGGGATGGCACCTGGGATCTCACGTATGTCTGGGTGGTAATAGATAATCCCAGGCTGCCTCCATTCCGAATTTGCTGGGATGCCTGCAATGTCAAGGGCCTTATCCCATGATATATTGCAGTAGCCCCTATAAACCTCGGAAAGCTCCTCAACGAGCCTAACCTGCATTTGTTCTATGCCAAGCAAGTAGGATGCCTATTTCTCGACCTTGGCTACCTCCTTGGCTAATTGGGCTACCTCCTTTACCCGCTTCAGCTCGACCTTCAAATCTCTAACCAGCTGCCTCTCAATGGCCAAATCTATTTCCGTCACATGCAACTTTTAGCGCTAGTCCTCAACCTGCCTCTCTGCAGTCTTTAGGCCCACCTCGGCGCTCTTCTGAGCTTGGACCGCTTCCTTTAGCTGCTCGAAAAACTCTGTTTGCTCTTGCTTAAGGGCCCCCAAGGATCTCTCCGCCTCAGCACGAGAGAGGGCCTCAACATTGGCCTCGTTGCGGGCATTGCAAACCCACTCCTCTACCACGAAAACGTGTTGAGTAACTTGCATAAAAGCAACGGAAGAATTACATGAATCATAAGTAGAGAGAAGACGAAAATACATCTTGGCATTTAAATTCAAGGGCGTGATAGAATGCTTACCATAGCAAGGTCCCTCTTTAGGGATAAGAAAAGGTCCTTCTGCTTGAAACGCCTATAACCCTCCATGTCTCAGGGAAGGAGAAGAGGCTGCTCCAAGGCTACGGTGATATAACCTGCATGCCCCCTTTGGAAGTCCCTGACCGAGGCATTCCAAGGGATGGCAGTGCTATCCACCTCCAGTCTAAGGGACCAGGTGCGTTGTGGGAGGCGCACCTCAGCCCTGTTCTCCTCCTCCTGACTATCCACTAAGGTAGACCTCTTATCACGAGGGTCCTTGGCCACCTTCTACTGCTTAGACCCTTTTTGAGGAGCCACCTCTCATTCTTCATGCTCCTGCAGTGGCCTCTTCTTCCTCAAATTAGGATTGGTCTTGAGTCCGAGGTCGATGGGAACTTGGGGAGGAAGGGGGAGTGTGGGCAGGACTTGAGGCTTGGAGGTTTCTTTTGGAGTTCACGCTTTCTTCCTTGCAGCCATAAGCTCCCTCAGGCTTTTGTTCCCCTTATTCAAAGCCATCTCGTCCTCTTTTTCTTCGAAGGTAGTATCTTGTTGGGAAGTCACAAGAATCGGGACATGGGCACTAGAATGCGTGTAGGGCTCATCCGAGACGTCTGAGACAGTAATCACCTGCACTCCCCGAGTCTCTTCCTCATCAAGATGAAACTTGTCGATCTCTTCTTCAAGTGAGGAGTTTGAGGAGGCAATCTCTTCTCCCACTGCTACTTCGAGTAGGACCTATTAGACTGATTGTACGACCAAAGAAAGGTTCTGTCGAGGTGGCAGTACAACCAGTGGGAGATCGTCTCGGGCTAGGAAATTCGGTTTTGACACGTCGATCTGGGCCAACCGTTGATCACTCACTCTTATGGAATTGCCTACTTCTTGGTATATTTTCGAGATAGGCTAGAAGTTCAAAATTAAGTGGACTATTCTCAATTGACCATCTTCACTTACAAAGATCTCGGACCTTGGCAAATAATTGAGAGCCTTGACGTTGGTCAGACTAAGCCGGGGCGCCACGTAATTCTTGTCTGCAAAAGTAGCCGAGGAGCAAGACATAGTCAGAAAATTAAAATTCACCATAAAAGGAAAAATTAAAAAAAAAAAAAAAAAAAAAAAGAGCAAAGACATTGGAGCTAGTGTCTTATTGGTCCCTTTTGGTCCCACTCCAAGCCACACACTTAAGCCCAATTGGTAAGGCCCGAAAGGCCGGCCCAATTAGATAAATTGGTTAGATACAAAGGGAAAAACGTACAGAAATTTTTGTGACAAGAAAACATCATTGAAAAGTGGTGTATGAGAGTGTAAGTCATTTTTTGGTCATCCCTTTGTTACCAATCGAGAGACCACACATCTTGGGCGTTAGTGGAATTGGAGTGAAGATTAAAAGTAGTCCCAAGTGCTTCAATCTTCAGTTTTGAAATTCATCGCTTCAAGGTACACTCTCTTGTTCTCTAATTCTGAAATTTACTTTGTGCATGTTTTCAATATCGAATGAAGTAGATCCGTTTTAAAACTTATTTTCCGCTGCATTTATCTTTATATCCATCAGGACAGACCCAGAGCAAGTTGTCACCTCAACATTTAATACGTTCACCTAACCCTTCTGGCCGCATTAATGGGGATGCAACCCCCGAGCAGGGCTACATCGATCAGGGTAAACCACTTGAGCACGGATACGACCTCTGATGGGACAGGCAGCCAGAGGAGAGGCCAATGAACGATCAACAGAAAGAGGAAGAGAGTAATATATAAGGGATACAAGCAAAATGTATATGGGGGGGGTTTTTAGAGGAAGAAAGCCTCCTCGGCCATGGGCCGAGGAGCATCCCCCAGTTGTAAATTGTTCTAAGTATTTCTTCAATAAAAGAAAAAGGTGTTCATGCTTCGTAAACGCCGGTCAGCGCCTAAACCTTCAACCCACTCTGTACAAATTCATTGTTCTGGGTTCATTGGGCCTATAACCAATCTCTTTTGGGCTTAGGCAACAAAAACTGACCCTACAATATATATATATATATATTGAGATAAGAGATAGGAAGCTTGCTTTGATGGGAAACCGAAGCATCTACTTTGCAAGTTTCTGAATCCAAATTTTACGATGTAGCGCACACTAGAGACCTTGACATTTTATGCATTTAGCTCCATCATTTGGACTAACATAATAATATATAAAAAAATAAAAAAAAAATAAAAAAAAAATAAAAAACTCCTAGACTCCATCAAAAAGCTCCATAAAATTTATATAATAATTGAATGTAAAATTCATTATGTTTTCTTAAAAAAATACTTACAAAATTTAAATCACTCTCAAATAAAAAATAATCACTTCATTTTAAGAAGGGTTCAAGACTAACCCTTTTAAGTCTCATTTATTATTTTCATTTTTCAGTTAAAAAATTGTCAAAATTTTTTCTTGCATTGTGCCGATTTGGGATTAGTATTTTTAATTATTGATGATTCTTCCTTAAGAAATCTAGAGTCAACAAGTAGTGGGGTGCTTAATTCATGATCACAATGGACATTGGATAGTAGTTCTCCAGACCAATTGGTATAAGGCAATCAATTGTGAAATAAAAACCGATTTCAATCTTTGTATGTAACGCGATGTATGCAACAAAAAATTTGGGATGATTAGAGTAGTGGGGGAGAGAGAATTTGCGCTGGTAAGGAAAGGATAATACAAGGCTTCTAACACTGTCTGATTTGTGTGCTCTACACGTTGGAGTTAAAGTTGAGTTTTGGTGATGAAGTTTGAAACCAATTTTTTAGCTAAACAAATTGGGAATGAGTTAAGAGAGAAATTGTAAATTATGAGACCGCAGTTTAGTATTCATGGACTTTAGTATTCAATTAGAGAAATAGAAAATTATGATAGCCAAACAATGATACTTCAAACCAACCAATCACGGACTTCTAAAGTATTCAATTTTCCATTAAGAGTAGAATGCCATCTTTATTGCTACAGTAGTCAGTAGACTGCCAAGATGGCAGTTTACTGTAGCAAGTTTGTTAAAATTTTAACAATATTTGATGTAGCTTATGTTTTGTTGTTTGTGACTCTAAAAAGAGCACCACTGTGAATGCTCCTATGTTTACTCGTTTCCGTGTGCGTTTCCGTGAGCCTTGGCCACTCCAAGACTCGACACGTGTCGTGAATCCAACGTGTTCAGTGGCACTGGCCACTGGACAGAAGTCAGATCCTTTCTATAATAACCACGAATCGTACTTTCATTTGGGACCAGAATTGTTCAGCCAAGGGAGGATAAATCTGGAAGAGTCCCTTGCATCGACTGAAAGAAGGGTTGCTGAACATGGCTCCTGCACTCTGAACATCGACATGTCGTCTGAGTCACGGAGCATATTGGAGCCTCTATTGCCACCAGAAGTGGAGGGAAATGACATGTCGTTGCCACCAGAAGTGGAGGTGGAAGTGGAGGGAAACGACATGTCGTTGCCACTTCCAGAAGTGGATGTCGTTTCCCTCCACTTTTATCAAATGTGTCCTCGTGAACCTGTTTGATAAAAGTTTCCAGCTTCCCTTATTAAGAACCACTGATTTCCTAACAATTTCCATTCATCCCTATTAGGAACACTGATTTCCTAACAAGTGATATCAAATCCATTGATCTTGAGATGGCCAAATCTGTTGCATTGCATCAAAGTTCCATGGATTCACCAAAATCAAAGGTTGAGATCCTTTTACATGTCTTCTCAAAGTCTATGAATTCTTTACTCTTCACAACACTTTACCACATTTCAAGCCGTCCTCTTATCACATGGAAGGAGAGGCGTAGAAATGGATTCAAGAAGCAGAGGTATCGGGATTCTGCACAAATTGGATGGAGTTTTATGTAGCCTAAAAGATTGGTTTCTACAAATTTCTCTCTTTCTCGAGAAGAACAAAATAGAATTGCTCGATCTTATAAATTAACAAAAAATGAGAGCATACATGATAAATACATTGACACTGCTATTTATACATACAACAAAGCATAACCGCCTAATCTAAAGAGTTCATTTTGTTGGAATGATAGAAAAGTAGAAGGATATAAATATTTTAGTTTCTTTCATTTGTGTTTAGTTAGGAAAGTGGAAAAGTAGAGGATGAAAAACTTTTTTATTTGGTTGAGAAGAAAAAAAATTAAAAATAGAGTTTGTATAAATTTACCATCGTGTCCCTATTAAGTAAAATAAAAAGTAAAACATTATACTTAAAAAAAAGTGTATAGATGGACACTTCATTAAAAATAAAATAAAGAGCACAAGAAATTAACCCAATTTTTTTATTAAAAAAAAAAAAAAACAAA
>NW_027069614.1:1120394-1125701 GCF_002906115.3 Quercus suber
AAAAAAAAAAAAAAAAAAAAGTGAAATGCTTATTTATATAATATTTAAAAGCTAAAATGTAGCTTTTCTTATTATTTCACTCTTATTAAACTACATTAGTATAAAATTTCGATCCATTTTCGTCTCTTCTGTCCACTTAAGAAATCTGCTTTAGGAGGAGATGTTTATGTAGAAAGAGATTTACTTTATTGACAATTATTTCACATTTTCAACGTAATGTTAGTAGGTTTTGATAAAATTATATTTTTCTTATAATATTAAAGTTTTTTATTTTTTTTCTAATATAAGTAATGAATTTACTTATATTTTCTTCGTTTTTAGGTCATTTAAAACATATAGAGGATGAATTGTTTGTAAGAAATACTATAAAGAAATTACAACCACACGTTACAACATTTATAAAATATCTCTCCTTATATAATAATTGAATGTAAAATTCATTATGTTTTCTTAAAAAAATACTTACAAAATTTAAATCACTCTCAAATAAAAAATAATCACTTCATTTTAAGAAGGGTTCAAGACTAACCCTTTTAAGTCTCATTTATTATTTTCATTTTTCAGTTAAAAAATTGTCAAAATTTTTTCTTGCATTGTGCCGATTTGGGATTAGTATTTTTAATTATTGATGATTCTTCCTTAAGAAATCTAGAGTCAACAAGTAGTGGGGTGCTTAATTCATGATCACAATGGACATTGGATAGTAGTTCTCCAGACCAATTGGTATAAGGCAATCAATTGTGAAATAAAAACCGATTTCAATCTTTGTATGTAACGCGATGTATGCAACAAAAAATTTGGGATGATTAGAGTAGTGGGGGAGAGAGAATTTGCGCTGGTAAGGAAAGGATAATACAAGGCTTCTAACACTGTCTGATTTGTGTGCTCTACACGTTGGAGTTAAAGTTGAGTTTTGGTGATGAAGTTTGAAACCAATTTTTTAGCTAAACAAATTGGGAATGAGTTAAGAGAGAAATTGTAAATTATGAGACCGCAGTTTAGTATTCATGGACTTTAGTATTCAATTAGAGAAATAGAAAATTATGATAGCCAAACAATGATACTTCAAACCAACCAATCACGGACTTCTAAAGTATTCAATTTTCCATTAAGAGTAGAATGCCATCTTTATTGCTACAGTAGTCAGTAGACTGCCAAGATGGCAGTTTACTGTAGCAAGTTTGTTAAAATTTTAACAATATTTGATGTAGCTTATGTTTTGTTGTTTGTGACTCTAAAAAGAGCACCACTGTGAATGCTCCTATGTTTACTCGTTTCCGTGTGCGTTTCCGTGAGCCTTGGCCACTCCAAGACTCGACACGTGTCGTGAATCCAACGTGTTCAGTGGCACTGGCCACTGGACAGAAGTCAGATCCTTTCTATAATAACCACGAATCGTACTTTCATTTGGGACCAGAATTGTTCAGCCAAGGGAGGATAAATCTGGAAGAGTCCCTTGCATCGACTGAAAGAAGGGTTGCTGAACATGGCTCCTGCACTCTGAACATCGACATGTCGTCTGAGTCACGGAGCATATTGGAGCCTCTATTGCCACCAGAAGTGGAGGGAAATGACATGTCGTTGCCACCAGAAGTGGAGGTGGAAGTGGAGGGAAACGACATGTCGTTGCCACTTCCAGAAGTGGATGTCGTTTCCCTCCACTTTTATCAAATGTGTCCTCGTGAACCTGTTTGATAAAAGTTTCCAGCTTCCCTTATTAAGAACCACTGATTTCCTAACAATTTCCATTCATCCCTATTAGGAACACTGATTTCCTAACAAGTGATATCAAATCCATTGATCTTGAGATGGCCAAATCTGTTGCATTGCATCAAAGTTCCATGGATTCACCAAAATCAAAGGTTGAGATCCTTTTACATGTCTTCTCAAAGTCTATGAATTCTTTACTCTTCACAACACTTTACCACATTTCAAGCCGTCCTCTTATCACATGGAAGGAGAGGCGTAGAAATGGATTCAAGAAGCAGAGGTATCGGGATTCTGCACAAATTGGATGGAGTTTTATGTAGCCTAAAAGATTGGTTTCTACAAATTTCTCTCTTTCTCGAGAAGAACAAAATAGAATTGCTCGATCTTATAAATTAACAAAAAATGAGAGCATACATGATAAATACATTGACACTGCTATTTATACATACAACAAAGCATAACCGCCTAATCTAAAGAGTTCATTTTGTTGGAATGATAGAAAAGTAGAAGGATATAAAATATTTTAGTTTCTTTCATTTGTGTTTAGTTAGGAAAGTGGAAAAGTAGAGGATGAAAAACTTTTTTATTTGGTTGAGAAGAAAAAAAAATTAAAAATAGAGTTTGTATAAATTTACCATCGTGTCCCTATTAAGTAAAATAAAAAGTAAAACATTATACTTAAAAAAAAAGTGTATAGATGGACACTTCATTAAAAATAAAATAAAGAGCACAAGAAATTAACCCAATTTTTTTATTAAAAAAAAAAAAAAACCAACCAAAATTGATGAGAAAAAAAACATGTGAGCACCCAAAAAAATTTATTTAAAAAAAAAAAAAAAGGCTACATGTCAAGATGTCATTGGAATATTAGTTTAGTGGTTGGCTAGAAAGTACGGACATTTCATTTTGGGTGTTGTACCCATGTCGTACTCGTGTTGGACATGGGACACACCTAGGACACTTTTGCACCCGTGTCTTAGCTTTGTCCTTTTAAAAAAAAAAAAAAAATTGCGGGATATGGTAGGACACAAGAGTGACACTTATTTTTTACTTCTTTTTAGTTTTGATTTTGAACATTTATCTAGTTATCTTTTACTTACTCTTTTAGATCTTATTCTTTGGTTTGTATTCTAATTTTTAAACATCATATATTAGTCATGAATTCACTTTATTATCCTTTACTATTCTTGAATTGATATATTTAACATTATATGAAAAAATAAATGCTTAACAATATTTAAAAATAAACATAATAATTAATTAATATACGTATCCCCACCGTACCCGTGTCTTAATTTTCAAAAATTACCATGTCACCGTGTCATATACGTATCCATACCTATGCCCATATTCGTGTTTGTGCTTCATAGGTTGCTAACTACCCCTCACGAAGATGCCATTCAATAACACCACATTGTGGGCAAGGTGTTTTGAAGGGGAGAGAAATGTTAGAAACCCCAAATTATGTTATAGGCATACTGATATGAATCTTGTAATCTTCTAATAATTGTCGTAATTTCATCTTTTTAATTATTTAGTTAGTTAGTTAAGGATTAAGCACACGTAACACACTTAACACATGACTAATTTTTAGAACATATGCTAAAATAGTTAGCCAATCATCTTGAGCCACATGGGTTAATTAGATCAGAGTTAGTCTCCTATAAATACATGATTGTAATTCACAATAAGACTCTAAATGAATAAACCAAATTGTTGCTTTGTTCAATTCCTTCTCTATAAATCTTTCTATGTCTTTCCCTCTTAATAATTTTTTGGAAGGCGGCTAAAAAAAGAAAAAGAAAAAAATCTATTTTCAAGTAAAATCTGTCTCGTTTCCCGGAAAACAGAAACTGATTTTTTTTTTGGTTGATCTATTTAAACTTTATCAGGATGAGATGAAGCAGCGTGAGAGGATGGCTATCCTTGTGACAAACATAGCTAGCATCGTGCTCTTTGCATTAAAGGTTTTTGTTTCTATTGAGAGCAAATCATTGTCAATTATTGCCTCAATCTTGGATTCATTCTTTGATCTCTTGTGGGGATTTATATTGTGGCTTACGTCTCATGCTATGCAAAACCCAAACCAGCATAAATATCCAATTGGAATGGAACGGATGCAGCCAGTGGTAAGTCATTCAACCCAACAATTGTGAGGGTGCATTTGGAAATACAATAAAAAGTAGGCGTAAATGCACTTTTAGTCCCTACATTTTGAAGTTTTTCCATTTTAGTCCCTAAATTTTATTTTTTCCACATTTAGTCCCTAAAACCAATTTACGCTTTTTATTTTAGTCCTTCAAGCCCCATTCCGTCACCAATTAACGGGGGAACAAATGGGAGCTATAAAATATTATTATTTTTTAACCCTGGTGAATAAAATAAGGAAGAAATCAGATTCAAGCTCACGTGATAAATCACATGAAGCATTTTTAGTGCACTTACCACCTACCTCTGGTGCGCAGGTAACGAGCTTCCCCAAATCAGACTGAAATCCCTAGCTCTCTTCCTCTGCCTCACAACCAACAGCCACCATCATCAACCTAAAGAAAATCCCACTTCCCTCTCTAACCACCACCATCATCATCAACCATCTCAAGATCCTCGCCTACCTCTGGCGCGCAGGTAGTGACCTTTCCCAAATCAGACTTAATCCCCAGTGAAGCTCTCTGCCTCTGCCGAACAGCCATAAGAACACAACCTAAAGAAAAATCCCCACTTCGTCAATCTCTATCACTTGATACCCACACTATTCATGGAGTGGAGAAAATGAAAGCTGGGAGACTTCTGTATTTGTGAAAGGGTCTTCTCTCTCTTCTCTCTGTCCTTATTTATAGCTTTACAAGAAGGTTGGTGACTTTTTCCTAGTAGGGCCACAATGTTTTTGTATATTTTGGCTTTTTGACTGTTTGTTGGTCCTTGTCTGCATGTGTTTGGTTGTGGTTTACATTGTGGTCCATGTGTTCCCCGTGTATGACAAAAGTACTTTCTCTGTTTCTTTTAGTATGACAAAACTATTGAAGTAAGTTGTATTCTTACTTAAATATTTGATTAAGTGCTGTGATCACCTAATACTTTATTAAGTGTTGTATGGTCTGCATGCAGAATAGAAAATTTTATTAGGTATGAGTGTTGTATTGTCTGCATGCAGAATAGAAAATTTTATTAGGTATGAGTGTTGTTTTGTTAAATATAATATATATTTTGTTCTAAATAATATATATTTTGTCCTGTAGCTAGCATTGTGTGATTGGTTTTGGTGTTATGTTGCATGCAGAATGGATGGGCTATTTAGTTTATTTGTGCATCATGGTGGCAATTTTACTGAAAATGGCCGAAAATATGTGGGAGGTGCAGTAGATATAGTTGATAATTGTGACCCTGACAGGTGGTCCAAGGTTGAGATAGAAAGTATATGTAAGGACTTTGGATACACATCTGTTAGCAGGCTGTGGTATAAAATGCCTGGAGTGGACCAAGAACTGGCAAACTTCCATTTGATTGTTGATGATAGTGATGCCATGTTTCTAACAGACTTAGTGAGGGGTCATCAAGATATTCATGTGTATGTAGAGCACCCAATACATGAGCCTATAT